>NC_058407.1:94793180-94877560 GCF_002201575.2 Neomonachus schauinslandi | reverse complement strand
GTTTTCTGCAGGCCTATCTTCAGAGGTAGAGATAGCAGTCACCCCAGAGATGTTCTGTGTATGTCTAGCCACACGGTTAGTCTTTCACAGCTGTCTGACTCCAACTTCAGTCAGGTAGCTCACCTTCTCACCTTCCTTCTTCTGTGGCCCCTTTCTGCCCTTAATTATTGGCTTAACCCATTCCAATGCTCTATGAAAGTGCCTAATAGAGTACCTGGTGCACTCAGTGAATGTTAGTTTCTCTTATTAAAATCTCTAATATCATCATTAACTGCTTTTTTATCCCATTATGAACCCCATTGTCAATCTTGCCTCTTAGAAGTTTCCTAAACTTGTCCTTAGCTCTAGCCCTTGCTCAGAAAGAATTTTATTGATAGGCCCATTCCTGCATTGAAGTGGAGTTCTCCTGAGCTTCAAAGAGAAGCTCTATTCTCTCCAGTTCTGAGAAGCCCTGGGGGCACAGGGAGGGCCTCTTCTCCCCATTTCCCTTCCCCTTCCTAATCCTTCAGTGCCATCTGCCCTGACATTTATCTGCATTGTTTTCACCCTTTGTCTCTCTTCCTGTCAGCCTGAGGGAGTCCTTGTGGAGAAGACATACAGTTCATTGCTTTGTCCAAAAGGTGGGTGAATGCAGAGAGGGGTTGGTGCTGAGAATTCCTGTCAGCGACAGGAGATTTTTGTAGGCCAAGGGAGGAATATATAGGACAAGAAGGGATAGGAGAGAGTCTGGGGTGCTATCCCCTAATAGGGCCAATTAGCTGAGAGACAGGATGAAGAATAAAAAATGTACAACACAATTATGGGTTTTTTGGGAATTTATTTTCAGCAGAGAACACTATGAACAGATTAAAAAAAATTGCCTCCAACCCACAGAAAGCACTGGGTACAGAAAACCCTGGATTATAGAAAGTTTTTCTATGGTTTGGACTTGAACTCGCACTATGTCCACCTTCTCTACTTTCTCCTTTTCTCTGCCTCTCACAGGACAAGTGGCTTTAGAATCCATCTCCTTAGAGCTCCCTGTGGATGTTGTTCCTGATTCAAGCAAGGCTTATGTTATGGTTCTGGGTAAATAGCCAGAGATTCTTGCTCAAAAGAAAAAAAAAAATGGGGCTGAAATCTGCCAAAACATGGAGTGGGTTGGGGCCTATGGACCTATCTGAAGGAAGGCATGTTAGATTAGAAGTGACAGAAGAGCTTATTTTATACAGTCGGCAAATACACCCTATAGGTAACAGTACATGTAGAATTAGATGTATATGATAGTTAAAAACAGGAGTCTGGACAGGAGGAAGTTAAAGGTCAGCAAAGCTTCATACGTATTTAGGTTCAGGTGGTCTATAAATTGAGTGGAGGAGAAACACAGTGTTTGTAGCAGCCATTTAAAAAATGAGGAATTTATGTATTTGAGTATAGTTAGGGAAGATAAAACCATATTTACACAGATGGGACACTTCACTCCTCTGGGCAAGGAGAGGGATTGAGTAGAAAAGCCTGAGCTTGAAAATCATACCAAACTGGGTTGGGATCCAAGTTGTGCCATTTAATAGCCACGTGACCTTTAATAAATAAGTGAACAATTCTGATCCTTTTTTCCCCTCTTCTGCAAGACACTAATGATAACCTACCTCTCAGGATTGGTGTAAAAATTAAATATAAAGTTTCCACCATAATATCTAGCAGATAGTAGGAGCCCTGGACGAGTTAGATTATTTCTTTATTCTTTTTTTTTTTTTTAAAGATTTTATTTATTTATTTGAGACAGAATGAGAGACAGAGAGCAGGAGAGGGAGGAGGGTCAGAGGGAGAAGCAGACTCCCCGCCGAGCAAGGAGCCCGATGTGGGACTCGATCCAGGGACTCCAGGATCATGACCTGAGCCGAAGGCAGTCGCTTAACCAACTGAGCCACCCAGGTGCCCTATTTCTTTATTCTTATCCCCTACCAAGATCCCTTCCAGGTTAAAATTTCTCTATTTGGACTGTATTTGATTCATACTTGTTGTATATCACTCATCTTATTGTAGTATAGCTCACTGTCTATGTCTGTCTTTCACACTGCCTTGTGGGCTCCTTGAGGATAAGGGCCATGTCTTTTACTTTGTCTTTTACTATTGACAGTTCCTGCCAAATAGTTGACCTTCAGTGCCTATTTATAGATTTGAGTTGAACTTGAACTTGAACCTGAACTGCCTTAGGTAGCCTATGTACCTCTCTATGTACTCTAGCACCTTGTACGAACCCAGTATTATAGTGCTATATTGTAATTGTTTATAATGAGTTTTACTTGCAATGTTCTGTCATTGTTTGCCCCTCTGATTATGATCCTTTGAGGTAAAGACTGTATTTGACTTATTGTCTCCCAGGCACCGTGTGAGTACTCAACTAAATGGTCGCTGATACATGTTTGTTAAATGAATGCCAGTAACTCACAAGGGCTCCTTCTCTCTACCATCACTTTCTCTCTCCTTTTGGATCTCAGGAGACATTATGGGCAAAGCCCTACAGAACCTAGACAATCTGGTACAGATGCCAAACGGCTGTGGGGAGCAGAACATGGTCTTGTTTGCTCCCATAATGCAGTACCTGGAGAAGGCAAGGCTGCTGACTGAGGAAATCAGGTCTCGGGCAGTGGGTTTCCTGAAGCTAGGTGAGTCGGTTCAATCTTTTCTTCTTGGACACGTTCTCTAGAGCCTAATGATAGTTTAATAAGATACAGGACGATTCCCCCTGAAGTGTCCCGCACCCTTGAAAGCCTTGAAAGCATGTGTTTTGAAGTTGTCCCTGTGATCTAACATCATATCTGGCTTCCCAGGGTACCAGAAGGAGCTAATGCACAAACACAGCGATGGCTCATACAGTGCCTTTGGGGAGCAGGATGGAGATGGAAACACATGGTAATAGTACCCCAGAGCACAATTCCTGGGCCTATGAAACTATTCCTCTACCTCTCCTCTTAACCCCATTCCTTCTTATATCCACTCTCTCTACCTCTTTAATATTGTTTATTTCAGCCTCACGTATGGTCAAGCCCCTCACCCTTCTCCCTGACTTTGTGCTTCCCTAGTTCTTTTCCCCATTAATGCCCATTAATACCTCCCTTTTCTAGGCTTCTACGGCATTATATTTCCTTAATCCCCTTCTGGAACCCTATACCAAAATAAACTATAGAACTATTGTACCCTTGCTGGGAAATCCCCCTTCATGCCACACTTCCTTCTTTACCCACATAGGCTGACAGCGTTTGTCACCAAATGCTTTGGCCAAGCTCAAGAATTCATCTTCATCGATGACAGTAATATCCAGGATGCTCTCAAGTGGATGGCGGTAAACCAGCTCCCCAGCGGTTGCTACGCCAATGTGGGAAGGCTCATTCACACAGCTATGAAGGTGCAAATCTGCCCCCGGGCCTTCAGCTCACTACCATGTCTGGGAGGAATTTGCACCTCTGAGCAGAATGAAAAGAGCATAAGCCTGGGAGTCAGTGTTCTTCAGGTCTCAGGCCTGGCTTCGGATGACCTTGGTCACCATACTCAACCAGTCTGAGCCTCAGCTTCCATGTCTGTAGAATGGGAATGTGTACTGGCACATGGTTCTCATGGTACCGTCCTCAGATCAGCAGCATTAACAGCGCCTGAGAACTTGTTTCAAATGCAAATTCCAGTCCTACCCCAGACCTACTCTGAGAAACTCTGGGAGTGTGGGCCAGCAATTTGTATTTTTAACAAGCCCTCGAGTTGGTTCTGATATTCGTGGAAGTGTAAGAACCACTGGACTAGAAGTTCTCTGGGTTGGGCGCCTGGGTGGCTCAGTTGGTTAAGCGACTGCCTTCAGCTCAGGTCATGATCCCAGGGTTCTGGGATCGAGTCCCACATTGGGCTCCCGGCTCAGCGGGGAGCCTGCTTCTCCCTCTGACCCTCTCCCCTCTCATGCTGTTTCTCTCCTGCTCACTCTCTAATAAATAAATAAATAAATAAATAATCTTTAAAAAAAAAAAAACAAAACAGAAGTTCTCTGGGTTTTTTACTATCTTCCTAACTACGCACTTCGTTTATTTGATATTATTTAATGTTTACAAATTAATGAGCTAGCTGCTGGTATGCCATTATTAATCCCATTTTACAGATGAAGAGACTAATGTGCAGAGATTAAGTGAATTGCCCAAGGTGAATGCTAATGCATGGTAGGACTGTCATTTGAACCACAGCCACTGGACTCCAGAGGCCTTGCTCTGGCCTGTTCAGTACATTGCCCCTACCCCCCTTCCCAAACACAGGGTGAGGTGTTGATGCTTCCAGAGAATTTGTTCAATTCAGAATATACCCAGTGAAAGAAAGATTTGTGTGTATGTTACTAGAGAAATCATTTACATTGCTGTTCCAGGGCCTGGATTAAAAACCTTGAGCATTAAAAAAAAAAGTCTCTGTATGGAATTCATTAGTTTTCCTTACGCGAGATTTTATCCGTGCCCTCCAAGGCTCTCTCCTCTTACACACTGTGTGAAATACACATGGGAGGAGCGCAAGCCAGGGCTTGACTCCAAGATCCCAGAGGTCTTTCCTCTTCCTTTCTTACCAGACCCGGCCAGTCTTTTAAGAAACCCATCACCTGTGTAGCAAGGTTAGTGGTGTGGTGCAGGAGCTCCATAATTAAACTCCGGCGTTCAAATCCTAGTCCTGCTGCTTACTAGCTGTGTCATCTCGAGCAAGCCATTTAACCTTTCAAGTGTTCGTGTTTTCTTACCTATAGGATGAGGATGACAATTTAGATTAGCTGTTTTTATTATTTATTTATTTTTAATTTTTTAAAGATTTTATTTATTTATTTGACAGAGAGAGACCAGCGAGAGAGGGAACACAGGGGGGAGAGAGGGGGAGAGGGAGAAGCAGGCTCCCCGCAGAGCAGGGAGCCTGATGTGGGGCTCGATCTCGGGATCCTGGGATCATGACCTGAGCCGAAGGCAGACGCTTAACGACTGAGCCACCCAGGCGCCCCTAGATTAGCTGTTTTTAAAAACTTGCTAGTATCTTTCCGTGAAAGGCATTAAACAGGGCAGGTGTCACCGAATCTCTCCTGGAGAATAGGCTGGTCCTTTCCTTCTTGAGAGGATGTCCGTTTGAGGAGGCTCAAATTCAGTAAGAACCTGAGAAGAAGAGATTTTCTCCTTATCTCCTCATTTGTTGAAGTAATCCACCCATTCAGGGGACGCACACAGTGTTGCAAACTGCACACAATTCTTACATACACTGTGCTGCCTGTGGCCCTGACCGAGTCTCCCCGGCACCCTCTAGGGCGGCGTTGGCGATGAGCTTTCCCTGATGGCGTACCTCACAGCTGCATTGCTGGAGATGGGAAAGACCACACATGTGAGTGTCTCTAGCTCCTCCTCTTTATATCCTTCTTACTGCACCTAGTTCTAGAGGAATTCACCGACTTTTAATCCCTGTTCACCCTTGTAAACTCAAAAAGGATGTAATGACTTCCTTATCACTTCCCATTTCCCAAGGAAGGCCTTATAAATTCAGTTCTTCCTCTCACTTTCCAGGACCCGATGGTGAGTCAGGGTCTGCAGTGCCTCAGGGGCTCGGTTTCCTCCACTACCAGCCTCTACACACAGGCCCTCCTTGCTTATACTTTCTCTCTGGCTGGGGAGATGGACATCAGAAACACTCTTCTCGAAAAGTTAGACCAGCAGGCTATCATCTCAGGTATGTTGGCCATGTTAGGAGTTTTTTGAAATTATGAAAATATGCTGTGAGTTACCTATAGTTGTCTTTTTTTTTTTTTTAAAGATTTTATTTATTTATTTGAGAGAGAGAATGAGAGAGAGAGATCACATGAGAGGGCAGAGGGTCAGAGGGAGAAGCAGATTCCCCGCTGAGCAGGGAGCCCGATGCGGGACTCGATCCTGGGACTCCAGGATCATGACCTGAGCCGAAGGCAGTCGCTTAACCAACTGAGCCACCAAGGCACCCCACCTATAATTTTCCATAGTCTCCATAGTCCCACATACATTCTATCATATATAGGATTCCTTTTAGGAAGAGTTGTGAAGTCATTAGATCATTGTTGAGAGTTTTGTGAGAAAGCCCATGGAAGTCCTTAAAAGGCACTGTTATACTTTTAGCATGAAGAGGAACGAGATGGTGGAAGCTAGTCAGAAGACCTATGGGTGTTGTAGAATCACCCTTTTGTAGGTCTTTAACAGTTCTTTGATATGAGATCACTGAGGTTGACAGGGTAAGAGTTAAACTTAGAAACTTAGAGCTTCTTTGTTTTTTTTTTTTTTTTTTGAGAGAAGGATGGGGAGGGGCAGAGGGAGAGGGAAAGAGAGAATATTAAGCAAGCTCCACGCCCAGTTGGTTAAGGGTCCCACTCTTGGTTTCAGCTCAGGTCATGATCTCAGGGTCGTGAGATCGAGCCCTGTGTCAGGCTCCGTGCTCTCTCCTTCTTCCTCTGCCCCACCCCCAACTTGCACACGCCCTCTTTCTCTAAAATAAATAAATAAATCTTTTAAAAAAATGTTAAACTTTTAATTAGGTAAAATAAAGGCTGAAAAATTAGACTTAAAATTCTATAAGCCAAAAAAAAAAATGCTCCCAAATACATAAGATTCTTATAAGTTTCTACTTACCTATCTCCACTAGCATTAGAATTTATAAATTAACAAGAGTGGTTTTCATGTAATTGCTGGAGGCATTTATTGATCCTCTCAGCTTCATCTTGGGGAATGATGTATCGCTCTACACACACATCCCTGTGGAAACATTATGGCCAATGTATCAGAAGATTTTGAGAAATTTTTTTTCTAACTCATGCTTAATTTTTGGTTGGTACTTGCTCTGCTCTAAGGTGCAGCATTTACAAATTGAATATGAGAAATCATTTCCTCTTAAGACCTTCCTAATTATGCTTCTTTTTCCATAGGAGAGTCCATTCACTGGAGCCCAAAGCCTGCTCCGTCAGTGGATGCCAGACCTTGGTCTCAGCCTGAGGCTGTAGATGTGGAACTGACAGCATATGTATTACTGGCCCAGCTTAGCACAGCCAGCCTGATTCAAAAGGAGATTGCCAAGGCCACTGCCATAGTGGCTTGGTTGGCCAAGCAACGTAATGCATATGGGGGCTTCTCTTCTACTCAGGTAAATAACCTCCTCTCCAACTGCCAACTCCATTCTTTTTTATCAGGTAGGATTAGGTCCTTTGTGGAGATAGGAAAACAACAACAACAACAAAACAAAGCTGTTGCCCTTGACGTCTAGGTCAAGGTACTTACAATTCTATAGGGAGGGAGAAAATCATGTGAAAAATATAGGATTCATAACACTGGGTCGTATGAACACATATATAGCATTATAAGCACTATATGCATTTAATGCTCTTTCTTTTTTTAGAGTATGAGACATCCTGAGATCAATATTTTACATGTGAATAGGACATATATAATTATGGCTAAACTATAGATTAACAGATTAGAAGGCCAATTATGGGATTGGAAGCATAAAAGCAAGGTTTTACTGATTTACTTCTACTATTGAATATATTGGGAAGCTAATAAGATATATAATCTTTACTCTAAATAAAATTTACAAACTAGTGGGCGCCTGGGTGGCTCAGCAGTTGAGTGTCTGCCTTTGGCTCGGGTCATGATCCTGGGGCCCAGGGATTAAGCCCCGCTTCGGGCTCTCGGCTCGGCAGGGAGTCTACTTCTCCCTCTCTTGCTCCCCCTGCTTGTGCTCTCTCTCTCTGTCAAATAAATAAATAAAATCTTTAAAAAATAATAATAAAAAGTTTACAAACTAGAAGTAAAGTTAGGAAAAGTTCTACAATTATAGAGCAGGATTTTGTTATATAACATAAAAAAGATACAAAATAATGCATTTCAAAAGGGAGAGAGGGCTTATATCAACTTGAAGGATGAGAAAAGTCTTCAGGGGCACGGCATTTGAGATAGATCTAGAAGGATATGTAGCGACGCCTGGCTGGCTCAGTCGGTAGAGCATGTGACTCTTGTTCTTGGGGTTGTTAAGTTTAAGACCCACATTGGACGAAGAATCTACTTAAAAGATAGATCAGATTAGATAGGTAAAATAAAAGGGTATGTATGATTTTGAGAGACAGCTATTGAAAGGAAGAGGAAATGGCTTGAGCAGAGACAACAGTTTGCAAAAGTATAGAATGACTGTTGGGAAAACTGAGTTAGCTAAAGCATAATGGGACTTCAGTTTAGAAAGGTAGGGCAGCTTTATACCATGAAGGCCCTTTCATTTCAGACTCAAGATTTTGCCCAATTCTTAGGAGCTATTAATTTTTTTTGACCTTGTTTCAGAAAGATTGACCTGTTATTGGTGTAGGGGGTGACTTAGAGCAGGAAGACACTGGATTTTGAAGAGTTAAGGACACTATTTTCATTTGCCTAGGTTAGGGGTAAGGAGAAATTGAATTAGTCAGGTGGCAGTAAGGGAAAAAGGGTAGAATTGCATGATAAATTCAAATACCATCATAAAAATTGTCTTAAATGATCATGAAGAGAGTAGTCATTAATTCATTTGTTCTGCAAATGGTATTAAATACATGTCCAATTCACTGAGAAAACAAAATAATCAAGAAAACATATTTCTTATCCTTGTAAAGATTATATTCTGACTTGTTGAAATTAGGGCCAGTTTCACTGAGGATGTAACATGTAAATTAGACCTGGAAACAGAATAGATTTTAATTGATACAGTGTTTGGTAAAGATGTCAAGAGCACTGAGCTTGAATATGGTAAAGTCATAATTGGAATATTTTTAAAGTTATATGGTACTATGCTTCCTTACTTCAAGGAAATTCTTGGTCAAAGATCAGGAAGGATTTTCTTCTTCTTGCTGAGCCCTAAATAAGTATGATATACAATTTTAGAAAGCAGTGGGTGAAATGTTTAGAACACTCAGTGACACATATACGTCAAAATTGTTTTTCAGTAAAATCCTTAGCTATTAGAAGTCACATGTCACCCACATGGGTTTTTCAGTTAATGATGAGGTCTCATTTCTTTTTTTTTTTTTTTTAAGATTTATTTATTTATTTGACAGAGAGAGACAGCGAGAGAGGGAACACAAGCAGGGGGAGTGGGAGAGGGAAAAGTAGGCTCCCCGCTGAGCAGGGAGCCTGATGCGGGGCTCGATCCAGGGACCCTTGAATCATGACCTGAGCTGAAGGCAGACGCTTAACCGACTGAGCCACCCAGGCGCCCCAAGACAAGAGTCTTTTAACCTCCATATAGAGAGTGTTATTTTCACTTTAGTTTTTTTTTTTTTTAAGATTTTATTTATTTGACAGAAATATAGCGAGAGAGGGAACACAAGCAGGGGGAGTGGGAGAGGGAGAAGCAGACTTCCCGAGGAGCAGGGAGCCTGATGCGGGGCTCGATCCCAGAACCCTGGGATCATGACCTGAGCCAAAGGCAGATGCTTAACGACTGAGCCACCCAGGTGCCCCTATTTTCACTTTAGTTTTAATATGATGTTTTGTCTTTCTTCCCCACAGCTGAGTAAGAAGACTCAGACCTATACCTTCACCATCAGCCAAAGTGTGTTGGTCACTAACCTGAAACCAGCAACCATCACAGTCTATGACTACTACCTCCCAGGTGAGGGCTGAGATCTACCTGTGTCTCCCAACATATTTCTGCCTCTTTCTTCATGATATCACTCTTAATTTTACAAATACTTCTCCCCAAGCCAAATAGAACATAATTACATTATTCGATCTCCTAAAACATTATAATTTAATTATATGTCATTCTTAAGTCTTCTGCACTAGGGATATTTTATCAGATGTGGTCCATAGACCAAAAGAACAATACGGACCATTGTTCTTTACGGACTAAGTATTCTGAATATTTTTGCTGTGATTAATAATTTACCACAATATTAGTGTTTGGAACTTTCCTGTAATTCTTAATATGCTCATAATCTATAGGAATCTTCTGAAAAAGGCTAACGCAGTAGTTTTCAAGAAGTATTTTCTCTTTGAATTCATGAGGCCTGTAATGTAATGATACATGTCATTTCATTTTACAGATGAACAGGCAACAATTCAGTACTCTGACCCCTGTGAATGAGGTAAGGGTGAGCTTTTAGGGTAGGGTGATAGTATTCAAAAGTTAAGGGGACCTTCTTCTGAGTTACTGTTATTGTCTTTTGGAAGCTAATTTTTGATAGAAAGTGGGCTTTCCTTTTTTTTTTCTTGTCTTTAACTTTTTTTTTTATGTAAACTCTGTGCCCAACGTGGGGCTCAAACTCACAACCCTGAAATCAAGAGTCACGTGCTCTACTGACTGAGCCAGCCTGGCACCCCCATTTTTTGTCCCAAATTCTGAAAGGAAGAATAATAATCTTCATAGCTCACACCAGAAAAAGTTAATAGTGGCATTTGTGTGAGGGCTTCTATGTGATTTTTATTTATTTTTTTTTTATTTTAAAGATTTATTTTAGAGAGAGAGACAGAGAGCATGAGTCGGGGGAGGGGCAGAAGGAGAGAGAGAAGCAGAATCCCTGCTGAGCCCACGTGGAGCCCATTGACAGGGCTTGATCTCAAGACCCTGAGATCATGACCTGATCCAAAACCAAGAGTCAGATGCTTAACCAACTGAGCCACCCAGGCGCCCCTCTATGTGATTTTTAAAAACTGTATCTTTTTTCTGATTGAAATTAATGAATTTTTTAAATTATTTTTACATTCTACATCTTTTTTTATAAAAATACTATGGGAAAAGTAAAGATTACCTGATTCTACTCCTCTGAGATAACACTATTAATAATCTTACCGTGCATTTGTGAGATTTTTTCCTAGATAGGAAAAAACGAGGACATGCCTGGCCAGCTCGGTCAGGAGAGCATGTGACTTTTGATGTCAGGGTTGTGAGTTCAAGCCCCACCATTGGCATAGAGATAACTTTTAAAAAATAATTAAAATAAATGAGTAAGAAAAGGCTCCTCTATACTTGTGAGGATTTTCTGAGTATAATGATGTCTTTTTTTTTTTTTTTTTCCTCTCCCAGGATGGAAGTTGGAAAGAGACTAATTTAATCCTCTGTGACATTACTGGACAGCATTCTTCTGCCTCTTAAAGCAAAACACATTCAATCCAGTAATGTGATTTCTCTGACTGACTAGTGAGTGAGTAACAGATGAGCAGGCTTGAACTTCAGCTACTTTCTACTACTATTCACAGATGCATAGGTGCTAGAATAAAGGGCTGTGGGAAATGAAGTAGGAATAATCACACAAAGGAGAAATTACATGGAAAAGACCACTGCGAGAAGAGATGTGGTTTAGCCATGTAGGGGACTCTCCAGAGAGGATATGGAGGTAGAGGATGATCCAGGGAAGATAAAAATGTCTTCCTGGAGATTAAATCTAAGCGAAGATGTAATTTAGGGCTTTGGGAATAGATTAAAAAAATTTTTTTCTTTGAAAAGAAAATCCGTGTCCTTGGCTCTGTGCGTATTTCTGTGGATACCAAAGGTTCTATTTAAAGATGATGATCATCCTTTAACCAAAACTTACATTTTGGCTTCTTCATTAAACCTTTTGACCCAGACATGTCAGAGGATCATATTACGGATTCAGGGAGGGGTCAGAGTAGAGAATGCTAATTAAGGGACTGACTGTGTTCAGCCAACCAGCACTGCAGGGCAAAACAGTGATTGATAACGAGAAGAGTGGCTGACCAGGATTCCCTGTCTCTGTCTTTCTCCTTCAGGACTCCCCCAGCCTTTTCCTACAGGGGATACCTCTCATTGTGTAAACTCTGGAAGCAATGTTTTTGTTTTAGAAACAGGATTGGAAGCAAAGGTATGGGGGAAAAAAGAGATGAATGATATTTAAACCGAGAAGATCTTCTAGGTAATCACACCTTTTAACCCTGGATATTCACTCTCTGATCTTGCTCCTCTAGATTTTAAATTTTGACCAAAAGAGTCAGGGGGAAAGTAAGTCCATGATGTAGAGATATTTCCCTAAGCCCAGGGCCATACCTGCAAAAACTATTCATTCCCTGTCTCCCCCACCCTAGACTCTGCCCTGGACCTCCTAGGAGTTCCCAAAGTGAGAGAAGATGGGGAACATACCCAAAGGAGGTCATCCCCAAACCTGCCTTACTCCTCAGGTATCACAAGAAGAGAATAGAGAGAACTCTAAAGAAAAGAGGGCACCCATGAATGCTCCTCCCATTCCTGAGCACTCTACCCTCTGTTACGTTTGGCTCTGTAGCTCCTACCAGAGCCATCTTTTTTGCAATGGAGGGGGATGGTGATCCTTAAGACTTAAGTTGTATCTGGATAGAACATTTTAAATGAATACAGAAACTATTCTTGTATCTTTTGGGCTTCAGATACGAGAAAAAGAATATTCTTATGACTTAAATTATCAACTACACTAGCAGAAGGATGTAAATGAAAAAATTTATGCATTGTTCAACTTATTGAATGTAAACTTTTTTTTTTTTTAAGATTTTATTTATTCATTTGAGATACAGAGAGAGAGAGCATGAGGGGGGGGGAGACAGAGGGAAAGGGAGAAGCAGGCTCCCTGCTGAGCCAGGAGCCTGACGTGGGACTCGATCCTGGAATCATGACCCGAGCCGAAGGCAGACGCTTAACCATCTGAGCCACCCAGGCACCCCAGAAATGTAAACATTTCTGCATATCTGAGAAGCAAGGTGGTTGTAAGGATTAAGTGACACTTGGTATTATAGTACTTATAGTACTCAAGACCTGCATTTATTATATGCCAGTTACTTTACCAGTTCTGGGAATGCAAAGATAAGTAAAATGAGGTTTCTATCCTCAAGTTGCTCACAGACTGGTGGAGGGAGAAAATAAATCAGCCGTTACAATACAGAGTGGGAAGGAAGGAAGGAAGGGGGGGATGGAAGGAGGGAAAGGAGGAAAGTGCAGATAGCAGAAGTACCAAAAGCTTTGGGAGTACATAGGAGAGGCACCTTCCCAGACTGAGGTGAAGGGGTGGTCAAAACAGCTTTTCCAGGTTAATGGATGCCTGAGCTGGACGAGCAACAACCAGAAAATGAAGGAGGAAGCAGGTTTGGATAAAGTGGACTGCATATGAAAGACAAAGAGGTAGAAGCAAGCATGGTATTTCATCCAAGTAGTTCAGTGCACTCATGGATTGTGTGTGTGTGTGTGTCTAAAAGTTAGATTGAGAAAGTGGAGAGAAATTAGGTCATGACTTGCTTTTTAGAAAGATCATTCTAGCAGAGCACCTGGCTGGCTCGCTCAGAGGAACGTGCAACTCTTGATCTCGGGGTTGTGGGTTCGAGCCCCACGTTGGGTGTAGAGCTTGCTTAAATAAATAAACAAACTTAAAAAAGAGAGGAAGATCATTCTAGCAACAGAATAAAGAATGAAGAGAAGAGTAAAGCTGAAGTTCTCAAAACCATCTAGGAAAGTGCTGCAATAATCTGGACAGGGGCTGGGGAGCTACAGTGGGCACAAAGAGGGGGCATCTGCAGAAGTTACTCCATAGAAGAGATAGCATCAGGAGGACTTAGTGATGTCAAAGACAAAAGGCACCAGACAATTGAGATGATTTTATTCAGGCTATTGCAATAGAGAACATGTTTGTTAATGAAGAATGTCTCAGAAAAGGAAAGGGACCTGAGGTTTTATAGAGGTAGGAAAACAAAGGATGCATGAATCTTACTGGAGTTGTGAGGAAGGGTAGAGATGGGTCTTTTCATGGAATATCTGAGAATAGGGTGGTTCTTTAGAGTTAGCTGTTTTGCCAGAACACAAAAGGTAATGGGATTTTGGAAAACAAAAAAAAATGGGGGTATTTCTTAACTGGCCAGTTTTCTAGAAGCATAGGGTTCAGGTAAAACTCACCACTGTCAGTAATTAGTTGGATATAAGACAGGAGAGTCAGAGAAGAGTCTGGGAAGAATGCCAGGATTCTAGATTGTAGAATACATAAGAGAGGAAAACCTTTTCCTCTAATCTCTTATATTCAGTGCCTGGGACCTGTGAATTAAACTGGCAAAAAATAGATTAGCAGGAGAAAAGATCTATTTGTATGCACCTGGTCACTTCACAGGAAAAAAATGAAAACCCCAAGAATCAGTTAGGTAGGCCTGTGGGCTTATATTACCATTTTAACAAAGGGTGATACTGTTGTGGGAGAAGTTACCAAAGGAAAAGGGGTTTGGGCTTCTAGGGGCAATGACATTGTGGGAAGGTAAATAAATATAGGGGGAAAGGAATAGAAGATTAAGGTTATTTTAGTAAGGTTTACTTGTGCAGATACAAGTTCATGCTGACTGGGCACCTGGGTGGCTCATTAGGTTAAGTGTCTCCCTTTGACTCAGGTCATGACCCCAGGGTCCTGGGATTGAGTCCTGCATCGGGCTTCCTGCTCAACAGAGAGTCTGCTTCTCCCTCTCCCTCTGCTCCTCCTCTCTCTCTCTCTTGCTCACCCTCTCTCTCAAATCAGTCAATAAAACCTTAAAAAAAAAAAAGTTAATGCTGACTTTCCATCTCCTATGATAAAGGTTGTTCTCCTGGTATGGGAGAGGGGAGGGGAGACACCCTCACAAAAGGAAATGAATGCCCTGCTTTCAGGCAGAAAGGAGGAAAGCAGAGAGTTCTTCCTGTATCTGCTTTGTAGATACACCTTTGGTCTCCCAACCTTACCCTTATTTCTTTAGGAACACCAAACTACATTTAGTTCCCTCTTTCTACTATGTTCTCTGATAATTTTGAAATACACTTTTTATGCTGCTTGCAAAGCCTCTCCATCTCTTCTGCCTGGAGGACTTCCATTGGTCCTATAAGGTATGGCCTTCAAGGTGTGTTTTCTGCTTTAGTAAGTAAGTCTTCCACAAGAATTCCTCTCCATTCCCATAGCACTTTGTGCTTCCTACTGAGGACTTACCAAACTGGGTTCACATTTTCTGTTAATACCCCCATGTTTCCCACCAGAATGTAAGACCCTTGAGTGCTTATGCCTTATAGTATACACTGCTAATGCCTCTCCATCATCCATTCTCTTCTTCTTCACTAAGGAAAAGCACAGTTGTATTTGAAACAGTAATGTACCCAACTATAATACTCATCTCAGAATTACTTACATTAGGGGAAGCAGTGGGGCAGAATTCTAGCCAAAAAAGGTAACTGGAAGTCTCTGGAAATAAATCCCTTCTGAATGAGATGACAAAACCTCACGAAGGGAAAGCTTTTGGCCCTTCTTCCTTCTTTCTGACTGGAACAAGGACGAGAATCCTGGGGGAAGAGCATCCTTTTGCAATCATGCAGATAAAAGCCATATGCTGAAGATGGGAGAGCAGAAGGATGAAAGGAGTTTGGGTGCTTGATGACATCACAGATCAGTCCTGTCCTTGGACATTTTGGATAGGTAATGAAAATAATAAATGGCTTACTTTTTTTTTTTTAACTTTTTAAAAGAGATTTTATTTATTTATTTGAGAGAGAGAGAGCAGGGGAGGGGCAGAGAGAGAGGGAGAGAAGCAGACTCCCTGCTGAGTGGGGAGCCTGACACAGGGCTTGATCCCAGGACCCTGAGATCATGACCTGAGCTGAAGTCAAATGCTCAACTGACTGAGCCACCCAGATGCCCCTAAACTTTTTACTGAAGTATAATAAACATATATAGAAAGTACACATCTTATAAATATGTAGTTCAATGAATTAAAACAAATTAAAAAACACACCCATGTAACTAGCATTCTAGAATGTTACCAGCATCCTTGAAGCCCACTCTCCAATTCTGCTCACCAACCCCCAAGGGTAACCACAACACTAACTTCTTCTTTTTTTTTTAAAGATTTTATTTATTTATTTGAGAGAGAGAATGAGATAGAGAGAGCATGAGAGTGGGGAGGGTCAGGGGGAGAAGCAGACTCCCTGCCGAGCAGGGAGCCCGATGTGGGACTCGATCCCGGGACTCCAGGATCATGACCTGAGCCGAAGGCAGTCGCTTAACCGACTGAGCCACCCAGGCGCCCCCACAACACTAACTTCTAAGAGCACAGATTATATTTGCCCGTGCTCTTTGCACATAAAAACAAGAATGTGGGGTGCCTGGCTGGCTCAGTCAGTGGAACATGTGACTCTTGATCTCAGGGTCATAAGTTCGAACCCCATTGGGCAAAGAGATTACTGTAAAAAAAAATGTAAGAAAATATATGGTTGCTCCTGGCTTATTTCCCTCAGCAGTATGTTTATAGCTATTCTTGATATTCTTTTGTATAGTTATAGATCATTCATGCTTATTGCTACATAGTATTCCACTGTATGAGTGTACTTCAATTTATCTATTCTACAATTGCTGGGAAATTAGGAAGTCTCAAGTTTTTGCTACTTTGAATAGCATTGCTATGAATATTCTAATACAGGTCTTTTGGTGAACATATTGTATGCATTTATATTGGATATATACCTAGGAATATATAGGGTCAGAGGGTATACATGTTTTACTTTAGTAAACTATTTTTCAAAGTGTTTGAACCAATTTATGCTCTCAACAGCCATGTATGCAAATTCAGTTATTTTACATTTTTGCTAACACTTTGGTATTTCCTGACTTGTTTATTTTAGCCATTATAGTAGGTGTATACTGCCGTTGCATTGGTTTTTAATTTGTAGTTACCTGATAACTAATAAAGTTGAGCACTTTGAAAAAAGTTTATTGGCCATTTGGATATTCTCTTTTTTAAAAAACAGCTTTATTTTTTTAAAAGATTTTATTTGTTTATTTATTTTAGAGAGAGAGGGCTTGCATGTGCTAGCAGGGGGAGGAACAGAGAGAGAGGGGGACAGGCAAACTCCACACCAAGTGCAGAGCCCAATGGGGGGCTCCATCCCATGACCCTGAGATCATAACCTGAGCCAAAATCAAGAGTTGGACACTTAACCAACTAAGCCACCCAGGTGTGCCTAAAAAAATCTTTATTGAGATATAATTCACATACCATACAATTCACCCATATGAAGTGTCCAATTCAAAGGTTTTTAGTATAGTCACAGATATATACAACCATCACCAGAGTCAACTTTAGAATATTTCCATCATCTCAAAAGAAACCCCATACCATTTAGCTATCATCCTTTACTGCCCTACTCCCCTTGCCCAGCCCTAAGCAACCACTAATCTACTGTCTGTATCTACAAATTTTCATATTCTGAATTCTCATATGAATGTAATCATATAATATGTGAACTTTTTTTGAGAGAGAGAGAGAGAGAGAGAGGCAGAGGGAGAGTTGGGGGAGGGGCAAAGGGAGAGGGAGAGAGAGAATCTTAAGCAGGCTCCAAGCCCAGTACGGAGCCTGATGCAGCTTGATCTCACAACCCTGAGATCATGACCTAAGCTGAAATCAAGAGTCAGACACTTGACTGACTGAGCCATCCAGATGCCCGAAATGTGAACTTTTGTGACTGGCTTCTTTCATTTAGTATAATGTTTTCAGATTTTTTCCATGTTGTAGTATGAATCAACACTTCATTCCTTTTTATGATCAGATGATACTTCTGTGACCTGATAATATGGTCAGATATTATCTGTGGCTATACCGCACTTTGTTTATCCATTTGTCCATTGATGGATATTTAGGTCGTTTCTACCTTTTTGCTATGATGCGTACTACTACTATAAACACTCATTTACAAGTTATTGTTATGTTTTCAGTTCTTCTGGTTGTATACCCAGGAGTGGAGTTACTGGGTCATATGGTAACTCTATGTTGAATTATTTGAATAATTGCTAGATTCTTTTCCAAAGTGGCTATACCCTTTTATATTCCCACCAGCAGTGTATGAGGGTTCTGCCTTCTCCACATCCTCCTTAATAATCATTGTTAATCAGACATTCTGATTCTAGCCATTGTAGTTGGATATCCTTTTTTGCAAAGTGTCTGTTCAGGCCTTTTGTCTATTTTTCTATTGGGTTGTCTTCTTTTTGAAATTCTTTATATATTTGAAATAAGAGGCCTTTGTTAGATACATGTATTGCAAATATCTTCTTTCAGTTTATGGGTTGCATTCTTACTCTTTCAGTAGAGTCTTTTGGTGAACAAAGGTTCTTAATTTTAATACAGTTCAGGTGAGTGCTTTTATGTTCTATTTAAGAAATATTTGGGAAAAAAAGAAATCTTTGTGCTAGGATCACAAAAATGTTTTCCTTATGTTTTCACTTAAAAGCTTGTTTCACCTTTCACATTTTTTTAAAGATTTTATTTTTTTTTTAAGTAATCTCTACACCCAACATGGGACAACGCTGAGATCAAGAGTCACATGTTCTACCCACTGAGCCAGCCAGGTGCCTCCCAACTTTCACATTTGATCTACAGTCCACTTGGAATTAATTTTTGCAAATGGTGTGAAGTAGGGGACAAAATACATTGCTTCCTTCTATGGATACTCAATTGACTCAGCACCATGTATTGAAACACCATCTTTTCCTTACTACCGAGCAGTGTGTTATTTTATCATAAACAAGGTAACCATACATGTGAGAGTTTACTTCTGGATTCTGTTTTGTTTCATTGTTTAGTTTGCTTATTCTCATAATAATACCACACACACACACACAGACACACACACACACACACTAGCTTTATAATGGTACTATAGTTTTTCTAGTTTTGTGATTCTTCAAGATAGCCTTGGCTATTACCTGGCCTTTGAATTTCTATATGAATTTAAATCAGTTTGTTATTTCCTCAAAACACCTGCTGGGAACTTGAAAGGATTGTTTTGAAGCCATAGATTTGCAGATTACTGACATCTTTATAGTATAATCTTTCAATTTATAAATATGCTTTATCCCTCAATTTAAGGGTCATTCTTAATTTCTCTCATCAATGTTTTGTAGTTTTCAATGTAGTGGTGTTGTGCATCTTATGTTAGATTTACTCCTAGGTATTTGATAGTTTTTTTTTGGATACTATTATAAATGGTAACAGTCTTTAAATTTAATTTCCTGTTTGTTTTATATTTGGATCTGAATCCAGTGACCTTCCTAAATCTGCTTATTGTCTTGATTTTTCCTTAGAATCTTTTAGATTATTTAGGTACAAAACCTTGTAATCTATAGAACAGTATAGTGGACTCTGACACACCACCCACATCTATTCCTGTTCAGGTTAGAAGCATTTATTTGCTCCAGCTACTACTGGGAGTGTTAACAGCTGACAACTTGCAGCGGTGTTCCTTCTGGATTATTGCCCTCAGCTATTATCCATTTCCCAGGGACAGCCCATAATCAATAATGGGCCAGTGTGGGGGGATAAAGATTCTACCTTCTTGCCTCAATTCAGGAACACTCTGAACAATCATCTCAGCTCCAGAGCTCCTCATGAGATTCATTGTGAAGGAATTAATCACAGCCCAGCTTCTCACTTCATCAACAACAGCCATTGGTCTTGAGATCATTCCTTAATAAATTTCCTGCATGCAAACCTACGTCTCAAAGTCTGCTTCCTAGAGAATCTGGTTTGAAACAGGAGTATCAGAATTGGTCCAAGAAAAAGACTAAATTGTGCTCTTGTTGCTGGATCATCAACTGACCAGCTGCTGAAGACCTCATCACTGCAGGCAGGTGGAGCATTCATAGCCCCTGGCATCACTGGCTGCACAGCTGTTAAAATTTTCCCCTGCATTGAAGTGAAATGGCATATCTGTAGAAAGAAATGCAGGCGGCAGGGTGTCTGGGTGGCTCGGTCAGTTAAACGTCTGCCTTTGGCTCAGGTCATGGTCCCAGGGTCCTGGGATCGAGCCCCGCATCGGGCTCCCTACTCAGTGGGGAGTCTGCTACTCCCTCTCCCCGCCCTGCTTGTGCTCTCTCTTGCTATCTCTCTCTCTCTCTCAAATAAATAAATAAAATCTTTAAGAAAAAAAATGCAGGAGGCTGGGCATTGTGTCAGATGTTTGAGAAAAGGAAAATAGTATTTGTAATAGTATAGTATAATATAGTGGTATAATATATTAACAGAATTATATATTATCATATAATAACATCACATATTATATTAATGTATAATCATATATTAAGATATCAATCATAATTAATAGCAATTAATTAATATATTAATTGGTATATATTATATGTACTACATATACTACTATAATGGTGTTATAGTATTAAAATAATAGTATTTATTAGGACAGTGGAATTAGATGGCTTTTGATAAGGAGCAATAGATACTTTGGAGAGAGAATTACATGCTGAGGGTGATTAATAAGCAATTAAATGTGGGGCACTTGGGTGGCTCAGTCGGTTGAGAGTCCGACTCTTGATTTCAGCTCAGCTCATGACCTTAGGGTCATAAGATCAAGCCCCTCATTGGGCTCCATGATGAGCGCGGAGTCTGCTTAAGATTCTGTCTCCCTCTGCCCCTCCCCCCAACTCGTGCACTCTCGCTCTCTTAAAAAAAATAAATAAATACAATAAGCAATTAAATACTAAATATGACAGTCAGACGGCCTCTTGGCAGGATATAAAAATTCTCAACTTCTGCAGCCACAGGTCAGGAAAATCTGAAGACCAGGCAAAACATTTTGTTATAAGAGGAACAGTTACAGGGAATGTTGAATTCTCAGCCATTGCCAGGTCAAAGCACTCTTTGGGAAGGACTCGGACCCTAGACATCGGGATGGGGATGTCGCAATTGATGCACTCCAAGTTTCTGAATTTTCAGATTCCCCTGAATTCTCAGGGCCTGAAAAGTGGTCCACGCCTCCCTGTTAAATGCTAGAATTTCTTTCTTGCATACAGATGAGGCAGACCCTTCTACCTTGCAAGATAGCACATGATCCCCTCAGAATATGCCTCTTATTTCTCTCCTGTTCATTACTTCAAAAAGTGGTGGTGAGGGGGTGCCTGGGTGGCTCAGTCGTTAAGCATGTGCCTTCGGCTCAGGTCATGATCGCAGGGTCCTGGGATCGAGCCCTGCATCTGGCTCCCTGCTCAGTGGGGAGCCTGCTTCTCCCTCTCCCACTCCCCCTGCTTGTGTTCCCTCTCTCACTGTCTCTCTCTCTCTGTCAAGTAAATAAATAAAATCTTAAAAAAAAAAAAAGTGGTGGTGAGGCTGAAATAATATATTCACATAAAGGACTTAACATACTTATCCAGAGGGAGGGAGGAATGTTACAAATTAGCATGACAAAACTTTTGGGGGTGATGGGTATGTTCATTATCTTGATTGTGGTGATAATTTCATGGTTGCAAACGTCAAAATTCATCAAATTGTACACTTTAGTGGTGCCTGGCTGGCTGAGTCGGTGGAGCATGCGACTCTTGATCTCAGACGTGAATTCAAGCCCCATGTTGGGTGTAGAGATTACTTAAATTACTTTTATTTTTTTAAAAGATTTTATGTATTTATTGACAGAGAGAGACACAGCAAGAGAGGGAACACAAGCAGGGGGAGCGGGAGAGGGAGAAGCAGGCTTCCCACTGAGCAGGGAGCCCGATATGGGGCTCTATCCCAGGGCCCTGGGATCATGACCTGAGCTGAAGGCAGACGCCTAATGACTGAGACACCCAGGTGCCCCATAAATAAATAAAATTTTTAAAAATTGTATACTTTATGGGGCACCTGGGTGGCTCAGATGGTTAAGCATCTGCCTTTAGCTCAGGTCATGATCTCTGGGTCCTGGGATCGAACCCCATGTAGGGCTCCTAGCTCAGCGGGGATCCTGCTTCTCTCTCTCCTTCTGCCCCTCCCCCCTGCTTGTGCTCTTTCTGTCCCTCTCTCTCTCAAATGAATAGTCTTAAAAATAAATAAATAAATAATTGTACACTTTAAATATGTGTGGTTAGTTGTACTAATTTTACCTTAAAGCCACTTAAAAATATTGTTTGCCATTTAGTAAGCATTCAATAAATATTAGCTATCATTGTAAGGAGAGATCCTGAATCATTCTTTCCAGCAGTTACAGTTTCCAGGCCCAGATAGGTCCTCTGCCCTGGAACTAACTGAGGAAGGGTGGAGGCAGCTTGTATCTAGGCAAAAAAGTGACACCTTCTGGCCAGAGATGGGAGTACACAATGGTATCTTCTGCTTTTTTAAGTGTTCAGATTTTTCCTTCATTTTTGTTTTTGTTTTTATCAGTTATTTTGGAATAGATAAAACATACTGATGTAAAATTTAAGGGTACAAAAAACCCCCACCTTCCACGTCTCTTCTCTCAGTTTGCTCCTCGAGAGTAATTACTGTTTTGTCAAATGCTAGCTTCCTGTAAAGACTCAAACACCCATAAGGCAAAGCTGGGTTTATGCAAACCATGGTAAGGAAGCACACTGCCTTGAAGGAAGCTTAGTACTGTCTGGGAGGGGAGAGCTGAGCCAGGATGTTTATGTGGTTTGGGGGTCTGGTTTAAGTGGGGGCGTCTTTCAGTGTAGGGGTTTAAGATTCCTTAGGATCATGGCTTAGGACACAGCAACGGTGAGGGTTTCGAAATGTCTTAGAGAATAATCATTTGATAACTGCCTATGGAAAAGCTGGGCAGTTTCAAATGGTTTTTCTGGATGTTCCTGAATTGAACACTACAATTATTTGCGGCTTTTTTTTTTTTAAGATTTTATTTATTTATTTGACAGAGAGAGAGAGAAAGCGCGCACGAGAGAGGAAACACAAACATGGGGAGCAGGAGAGGGAGAAGCAGGCTCCCCGCTGAGCAGGGAGCCCAATGTGGGGCTCCATCCCAGGACCCCAGGATCATGACCTGAGCAGAAGGCAGACACCCAACAACTGAGCCACCCAGGGGCCCTGCAACTTTTATTTTCTGGGCAAGAATTTCCTGGGATACTAAATTCCTGTTGATGAAGATAGTGGAATAGTAAAGTCAAGTTAATGTAGATGGTTCTCAGTTTCTTGTACATCTTTTTGGAAATATTCTGTGCTTATTCAGTCATACATGTATTCATTTAAGAAATGTCATCTTTAGAAAAAAGTTTAAAAAAAAGAAATGTCATCTTTTACCCTCTAACAGTTGTTGCAGAAATATAGACGCTGGGTATGACATATTCCTTAAATAATAGCTCTCCAACAGCATTTGCTCTGTAGTGATATGTGATGTACTTTTTTTCAGAGTTTGCATGTTTTTATCTCTTGAGTTGAATGGAATTACTGTTTGAAGTATTCCACCAGCATTTTTCCCCCTCAACAATTTATCCAACAGATCATGGTTTTGGCAAAACCAGTGGGGCACATTTTCTCTTATTCCTGACTTCTTCTTTTCCATCTTAAAGTGCAGTTACAAGGCTGTGTAGCAGGGGAGAGAAAGAATTATTCCATAGCACTGAAATATGAAGGCAACTGGAGAGAGCTTTATTAAATACATGTTCATTGGGCATCCACTCAGTTCCAGGTACTGTGCTAGGCACAAGGATGAATATGATAACTACATTCTCTGCCCTTACAGGGCTTAGAGCTTAATGAGGAAGATAAACACTGAACATATAGTTATGAGTGGAATGACTATAACAAAGAACAGGAGGTATGGGAACCTAACCTAATCTTGGGACCAAGGTAAGGATTCCCAGAACTGATGCCGGTGCTGCATGCAGAGGGATAAGCAGGAATGATATGGGTGTAGGTGTGAGTGGAAATAGCTTATGCCTTCTCTGGAACCTGAGGCTATTTTTTTCAATTTCCCTGTTTTCCCTGTCTGGCCATTTGTTCTACTATCTTGTGATCTCCTTTCCAAATATTGTGAACAGGTATGTATACATAGATTTTCCCAGTTAAAAGTCATTATCTTTGGAGTGCCTGGGAGGCTCATTAAGAGGAGTGTGTGACTCTTGATCTTGGGGCCTTGAGTTTGACCCCCACATTGGGTGTAGAGATTACTTAAATGAAACAAAAAAAAAGTCATCATCCTGAATACATAAGAATCTATTCCGTGACTAACATCCCTCATCAGTGCAAGCCTCTCATGTTAGTGATCCTAGGGAAAGACAGCCCTGTACTACGTTTTAGTTTTTATTTATTTATTTATTTTTAATTTTTTAATTTATTTATATGACAGAGAGAGACACAGCGAGAGAGAGGGAACACAAGCAGGCGGAGCGGGAGAGGGAGAAGCAGGCTTCCCGCCGAGCAGGGAGCCCGATGCGGGGCTCGATCCCAGGACCCTGGGATCATGACCTGAGCTGAAGGCAGACGCTTAACAACTGAGCCACCCAGGCGCCCCACGTTTTAGTTTTTAGATGCAATGAAAATCATTTTCTGAATCCTGCATAAAGTTCAAGAATTGACTACCATTAGCAGGAGATAGAATTATAATTTTTTACTACTGAAAGGGTCTCTAGAAATCACCTAATATGATCTCTTGAACTGAAAAATGAGGAAACTGAGACCCAAAGTACAGAATTCTTTCTGACATTCAAGACAAGCGGCCCAGGAGACCTGAGGGCTACAGAAATTGAACAGGTTATAATCTCACAGAAAATCTGATGTGCTGATATGTTTCCCCGGTAACTAGCCTTCTGTGATGTGTGGAAGGTGGAGATGATTTAAAAGAAAAGGTAAGGAATCCTGAGCTCCTTTTTTTTAACTAGAAAAAAATGTTACTCTGAAGAAATTCTAGACAAATGTTAAGAGGGTCTCCTACCAAGGGATGAGGAATTTTCTTAATTTGGCTTCAATTTTGTTTTCCAGGTAGGACTCACCACCAGTTTATGTTCTCTGTGGTTATGTCTCCACCCTCTGGGAGATCTTTCTTTGCCATTATTTCCCTTGGCCACTTCTGAAGAAGATGCTAGATTACCTAGCAGGGTTACACCTTCCTCGTTGCCTACAGAAGATTAAGTGTCTTGGAGTCGTTTCCCATCTCCGATATTTATAGATTTCCTAATTCAGGTTCATGGTTTCAAAGTTAATCAGCTTGTTATCTTTTATTCTTGTCAGCTCCATGTGTCATTAGCCACAACAGTGATTCTTTCAAGACTTATATCTTTCTCAATCTGTGGCTATTCTAGGCCCTATGCAGCTTTGGTTGGGAGAGCTATACTCTAAGCCATTTTTTCTAACTGAAAGAATTTGCTGGGCAGTACATTAATCCACGCTGAGGTTTTAACAGCTAATGGGACTACCATACCTTGATGTGATCTTTGCCACGAAACTAAGGTCTGATTGGCCTTTATTAGTCAAAAGCTTTATGGTACAGTTGCCTCTTCCAATTGCATTAAGTGCCCAGAGTTTAGGATTCTCTTTCCCTTACACTCCTGACTGAAAACTAGCCAGTTCTTTGCTATGGTCATCTCTTGTTGTACCTTGTCAATTTCAGCAGTAACCAAAACATGCTACCGGTGTTCTGTTTTCCAACCTCTTCTAGAGCTATAAGATAGTCAAACACATTTTCTGACTTCCAAGTTATTACAGACAGAATAACAACATATTGTCCCAGACTTTCAGTCGCCACTAAGTTTCCAGTTTCCACCTGGTTCTTAAGCTAAAGTTACGTATTTTAGGAATTTAATGAGAATGGCACCATATCTCCAGTTCCAGTGAGTCAGGATTGGTTGTAAGTTGCCAAAGTAAACAAACTTAAAACTTAGTGCTTAAAGTGAAAACATTTATCCCTCATTTTCCATGTCCTGTGCTCCATGTTGTCTTCATTCCAGGACCCAAAGCGACTAAACAGCTGCCATATTGAATATTGCTACATTTTGTGGCAGAGGAAGAAAGAACAAGGTTAATTGGGTGTACCGGTTCCTGAGGCTTCTGCTTGGAAGTGATGTATATCACATCCACTCACATTTCCCTGGCCAGAGCAGGTCACATAGCCATACCTAACTTCCGGTGGGCCGGGAAGTATAATCCTACCATATGCCCAGAAAGGGAAAGATCTGGAACATTTGTGACAAGTCTTTTTATTTTATTATTATTATTATTTTTAAAGATTTTATTTATTTATTTGAGAGAGAGAGAGCATGAGCGGGGGCGGGGGGTGGGGTGAAGGGACAGGGAGAAGCAGGCTTCCCGCTGAGCAGGGAGCCCGAAGAAGAAGCAGGGCTCATCCCAGAACCCTGGGATCATGACCTGAGCGGAAGGCAGATGCTTAACCGACTGAGCCACCCAAGCACCCACATTTGTGACAGGTCTTAAAATCTGCCTCTCAGGGCACCTGGGTGGCTCAGTTGTTGAGCGGCTGCCTTCAGCTCAGGTCATGATCCCGGGATCCTGGGATCGAGTCCTGCATCGGGCTCCCTGCTCAGCGGGAGGCCTGCTTCTCCCTCTTCCACCCCCTCTGCTTGTGTTCCCTCTCTCGCTGTGTCTCTCTCTGTCAAATAAATAAATAAATAAATAAATAAATCTTTAAAAATAAAATAAAAGCTGCCTCTATACGGTAAAAACAAAAAGGATGTAGTTTTAGTCCGTGTTCTAGTATTTATTAATATTACCATGAATTAGTTGTTTAGCATATCAGTTACCATGGATAAGTCACTTAGCATATTAGTTTTGGTAACTTCAGTTATAAAAGTGGAGAAAATAGTCCTTAATTCAAGGAATGCTTGAGAGGATTAAATAAGACATTACATGTGAAATCACTTAGCCCGATACTAGTTTTCTTTTCTTCCGTCCACTGTTCAGAGATAATGTATCATATGGTTTTAGTATTTTCAGTAAAGAAAAATTTGTTTATGTTGGTTGCCTGCTGCAATTTTCGTTAGTAATTTTCTTCTATCCTACCATATTACAAGCTTTTTGAGAACAGGCACAATGTTTTACAGTTCTTCTGTATCCCTTACATTGAGTAGCACAGTGTTGAAAACATAATACAAGCTGAAATATATACATATTGATTATTTTCTCCTATAAAGTGTCTTACTTCTATGGGACTGTGTTAACTCTCAAATGAAGCTTTCAAAAAATTTCAGTTTTCTCTCCTAGAACTTGTAACTTTTGTTTTATAGCCTTTTCCAATGGATTATTTTATTTTATACTTGTAATATTATGATGACACAAAGGAGATATTACACTAATTTACAATTAAAGAAGAGAAATCAGGGGAGATTTCATGAGTTCACTCTACAGTTCACCTTTTGGCACAACAACCTCAGAGGCTTTATAACCCAAGAAACCATTGACATGGGATGCCTGGGTGGCTCAGTTGGTTAAGTGTCTGCCTTCAGCTCAGGTCATGATCCCAGGGTCTTGGGATCGAGCCCCACATTGGGTCCCTTGCTCAGCGGGGAGCCTGCTTCTCCCTCTGCCTGCCACTCCCCCTGCTTGTGCTCGCTCTCTCTCTGATAAATAAATAAATAAATAAATAAATAAATAAATAAATAAAATCTTAAAAAAACAAAAATAAAACCAAAATCAATTATGGACCATAAGTGCCGAGGGAGAAGGAGGGCCAGTAAATTGGTAACTTGCTGTTTATTTGCAGTGGTTTCTGTCTAGATCTGGCTGCTCTCTAAAGCCTTCCAGAAAGCCAGATCAGAGACAGTTTGAGTATAGGCTCATTAATAACCCCCAAATGTAGACCAGACACTGTAATGATGACATCTTGGGACCAATGTGAAGATAAAGTGGATAATAAGTGAAAAACATCTAGAATAGCTCATGTAAATGACTGTTGAAGTTGTCATTTGGTCAGTTTGATCAACCGAGGATTCCTAAAGATGTTCCCTCTGATTCCTTCATATTCTGACCAATCCCTACTCCGGATATTATTTTTCCATTTTTTGTAGGAAGGGCAACTCTTTTGGAGACCAGACTGGGGGGACATTCTTGAGTCTGTAAAATCTTAGAGAGTCCTTATCACAACCTGTTTTACCCTCTTAGTAGTTAATAATAACAATTACAATATTTTTTCAATGCTTACAAGGACAAACAATTGGCTATCTGAATTCTATTCATTACTCCCTTAATTTTCACAACTTTCTAAAGGTAGGTAGATTCTTCATTTTACATATAAGGAAAATGAGACTTACAGAGGTTATGTTACATGCTCAGGACCATGTAAATGGCAGACCTAGCAGGTAGCAGAATCAGAATCTGAACCCAGATCTCAAAGTTCATGCTCTTTGTTTTTTCCTTATTAAAGTCTTTTATTTGATTCTTCTTTTTTTAATTTAAATTTTGTTGGTTAACATACAGTGCAATATTGGTTTCTGGAGTAGAATTCAGTGATTCATCGCTTACATACAACACCCAGTGCTCATCACAACAAGTGCCCTCTTTTAATACCCATCACCCATCTAGCCCATCCCCCATCACCTCCCTCCATCAACCCTCAGGTTGTTCTCTGTCATTAAGAGTCCCTTATAACAGGACGCCTGGGTGGCTCAGTCAGTTAAGCATCTGCCTTTGGCTCAGGTCACGATCCCAGGGTCCTGGGATAGAGCCCTGTGTCAGGCTTCCTGCTGAGCAGGGAGCCTGCTGCTCCCCCTGCTTGTGCTCTCTCTTTGACAAATAAATAAATAAAATCTTAAAAAAAAAAAAAGTCCCTTATGGCTTGTTTTCCTCTCTCCTTTTTCTCTTTTCCCCCTTCCCATATGTTCATCTGTTTTCTTTCTTAAATTCCACATATGAGTGAGATCATATGGTATTTGTCTTTCTCTGACTGACATAGTCCACTTAACATAATACACTCTAGCTCCATCCATGTCATTGCAAATGACAAGGTTTCATTCTTTTTGATGGCTAAATAATATTCCATTATATATATGTGTGTGTGTGTGTATATATATACACACACATATATATATATATATATATATATATATATATATATATATATATCACATCTTCTTTATCCATTCATCTGTTGATGGACATCTGTGCTCTCTCCATAATTTGGCTATTGTTGATGGTGCTGCTATAAACATCGGGGTGCATGTACCCCTTCAAATCTGTATTTTTGTATCCTCAAAGTTCATGCTCTTTTTTTTTTTTAAAGATTTTTTATTTATTTATTTGAGGGAGAGAATGAGATAGAGAGAGAGAGCGTGAGAGGGGGAAGGGTCAGAGGGAGAAGCAGACTCCCCGCCGAGCAGGGATCCCGATGTGGGACTCGATCCCAGGACTCCAGGATCATGACCTGAGCTGAAGGCAGTAGCCCAACCAACTGACCCACCCAGGCGCCCATCAAAGTTCATGCTCTTAACTGCAACACCACCCTTAAGTAATATATATACCTGACTTTGTTTCCCAATTATATTAATTCCTTGAAAGGAATGAATAGTTTTGTTCATCTCAGTGTGTCCATAATGTTTATAGCACAATACCTTGAACAAAGTTAATAGTTAAATAATGGGAAATATCTATTAATTCTCTGTAGATTGTTATGTTTGTGAAAAGAATTACAGATTCAGGTATATGAGTTCAGGTTTTATGAGTGATGCATTTAAAGGGAATTGGAATATACCTACACCACTCCAAAATCTGCCACTTTGGCATAAGAATTATTTTGAACTGAAGGCAATTTAGAAAGAGCAGATGGAAGAAAAACTTTCTACCCTTCTCCTCTCCCTATCTGCCTAAAATCAGGGCATAAATTTCCCTTTGTGAAGGTGTCTTCCTCCCCTCTCCTATACCAGGAAAATGAGAACAGACTTTTAATCACCAGACACAATAAGAGGGATGCAGCACCAAGAGAGATCTGCACCAACAAGCTTTGCTAAAATCACCTTTATTTTCCATTAGTTCCCCCATATATTGATCTTCTCACGATTTACCACTCCTAGAAACCTAAACCCTTTTTTTCTTTGTCTTATCACTTCTCCACATATTTATTGCCCTTTGCTAAAATGGTATACAAACTCACACTTCTAACTGCTCTTTGGGATTTTCAATTATTTTCTGTGAGCCCTGTTCCCTGTGTGCATATGAAAAAAATTTTTTTTTCTCCTGTTAATCTGTCTTTTGTCAATCTATCCATAGCCCCCAACTGCAGAACTTAATAGCATAGAGGAAAGTTTTTTTTCTCCCCTACATATTTAAAAGCTAAAAAATCAGACTACCTTTGCGATACACAATAAAATAATCACCTTTACCAAGACTAACAAGCTGTTAGGCTACAGAAGCCATATCTTACATAGGATCGGTGATGTTGTTTTCTCCACTTGAGTTATCATTGTAAATTGTTCTCAATACAAAAATGAAGGACACAATGACTAATCATGTGATATCATAGTTTGTGGCTTCATTTTATTTTTTAAGATTTTATTTATTTATTAGACAGAGAGAGAGAGAGAGCACAAGTAGGCAAAGCGGCAGGCAGAGGGAGAGGGAGAAGCAGACTCCCCGCTGAGTGGGGAGCCCAACACGGGTCTCGATCCCAGCACCCTGCGATCATGACCTGAGCCGAAGACAGACACTTAACCAACTGAGCCACCGAGGCGCCCTAGTTTGTGGCTTCAAATATCTAAACTCCTCTTTACTTATTATGTCCTTTTTAAACTTCGGAGGAAAATAGTTGAATCTATCATAAAGTGTAGAATTATTAAAGCTGAACACACCTAGATAGATCCTGGGGGCAATACTTTCAAATTTATATTAATATTCTTGATGCTAGAATCCATTCAGGCTTGCTTTTTCATTCAATAATTTTGCATTAGGGGCGCTTGGCTGGCTCAGTTGGAGGAGCATGTGACTCTTGATCTTGGGGTTGTGAGTTCAAGCCCCAGGTGGGGTGTAGAGATTACTTAAATAAATAAAAACTTAAATTTTTGGTTTACGTGCAGAAAACTCATTTATGGTCATATAATATACTTCTAACCCTAACCATCATCTTGTAAATATATGATATTGACATAGCTCAGCATAAATTTGTTGCTACAAACAAAAAACATCAAAAGTGTGTATTCAGGTGATAATAGATAATCTTTCTCTGGGAATTACAGCTTATCTTTAGTTAACAAGTGTCCTTAGAAGACATGTTCTGTGTGTGTGTGTCTAGACAAGTTGGTGCATGTGTGTGGAGGGTTGGAAAGGCAGAAAGAAAAATTTAAAAGATAGAAGACAACTATAAAATTAAAAGTCAGGCTTAGACAAGAAGTCATCTAAAGCAGAGGTTTTTAACCATTTTACTGCTACAGCATGAATGAGATGACATTTTTCACATGCCATCCCTATCCTGACTTATTCATCTCTATAAAGGGGCCCAGGATTACATCTAATTCTGGCTGCTAGCATTAATTCACCCACTTAAGAACATACAGGGATGCCTGGCTGCCTCAGTTAGTAGAGTGTATAACTCTTGATCTCAGGGTTGTGAGTTCAAGCCCCACGTTGGGTGTAAGGATTACTTAAATAAATAAATAAATAAATAAGGAAAATACAGACTTACAACTTCTATGGATAGTAATTTTGCAATAGTTACTGAAATACAAAACGTACACATATTTTGACCTAATAGTAACACTTTAAGGAACTTATTTTATAGTTATGCTTGCATCTATGTGCACTAATACATGTTTAAGGCTATTGTGATTACAAAATATTACAAATGACAAAAACGTTCATCAATATACCTATATTGTATAATAACAAAAATGTCCATTCAGTATATCTACACAAGGGAATACTATGCAATTGTTAAGAATATGGCGGCTTTACATATTTTCTTTTGGATAATCACTAAAGTCTATTCTTACGTCAAAAAGCTTGGAGGTGGGGGGGCGCCTGGGTGGCTCAGTTGGTTAAGCGACTGCCTTCGGCTCAGGTCATGATCCTGGAGTCCCGGGATCGAGTCCCGCATCGGGCTCCCTGCTCGGCAGGGAGTCTGCTTCTCCCTCTGACCCTCCCCCCTCTCATGTACTCTCTCTCATTCTCGCTCTCTCAAATGAATAAATAAATCTTTAAAAAAAAAAAAGCTTGGAGGTGGGGAACATGGGTGGCTCAGTTGGTTGAGCCAGGGACTTTTCATTTCAGCTCAGGTCATGATCTCACAGTTGTGAGATCAAGCCCCAGGGTAGGGCTCTGCACTCAGCATGGAGTCTGCTTGTCCCTCTTAGGGTCTCTGGTTGGGTCTGAAAGCCAAACTGACAACAGAAGGAAAGCATACAGATTTATTTAATATCATTTTGACGTGACAAGGGAGCCTTCACAAGAAAACAAAGACTTAAGAAATGGTTAAGCCTAGGGGCGCCTGGGTGGCTCAGTAGTTAAGCATCTGCCTTTGGCTCAGGTCATGGTCCCAGGGTCCTGGGATTGAGCCCTGCATCGGGCTCCCTGCTCCTCAGGAAGCCTGCTTCTCCCTCTCCCACTCCCCCTCCTTGTGTTCCCTCTCTCTCTGTGTGTCTCTCTCTGTCAAATAAATAAATAAAATCTTTAAAAAAAAAATTTAAAAAAAAAGAAAGAAATGGTTAAGCCTGAATATTTTTATGCCAGGTGTGATGACGAACAGATAGTTGAGGAGAAATATGGTATGTCCAAGAGTATGAAGTACTTGTAGTAAACTGGAGGAAACTCAGCACATCCGGTTCAGATTCTTTGCAGCATTCTTTTGTCTTTGGAGCTAAGGTTGCTCCTTTCCTGCAGGTGTAGGGCAGGCACCTCTCATATGAGGCTTTTATGACCTATTTCAAGGAGGAAGGGTCGGGAGAGGGTGAAATGACATTCCTGTTTCTGTTGTTCTCTCTAACTCCTTCAGCTGAAAATAATCAGTATGCCAAGGTGCTATATTTTGGGGTAGTATGTGTCCTTTCAGTTTAGGACTGGATCTGTGCCTTTGATTGATTTTCTATTGACTGGGTTACTTTACAACTCTGAAAAGGCAGAGATTAACTCATAGATGCAAATACTTCGTGTCTAGTGGAGGAAAAGATAATCCTTAAGGTTATGGTTGATGGTTCAAAAGGACATTAATCAGTTTTGTATCCAACCCAGCAATCTTCTCTAGCATTCCTTTATTAAATTGACTGTAAACATCCAGCTTCTCAAATGAACTTTGAGCTGATTTTAATGTCTCATTGGTTCTTTCATTACTTAACAAGTTATATAAAACCTTTGACACGTGTTCATTTTAAATTTGCAGGAGAGTTATGATTCTACCTTTTTGAAAATTATACTTTAGTATCATTTTCACAGAACTGAAAAGCTGCCACTCAAATGATTCCTGGGCACTCTTACTCATTGATTAGTCCAAGCATGTGATACAATACATTCTCCCATTGTTAGCAGACAAAGGAGTAATGAAGTTGGCAATTGGCTGGACTTTAGGCAGCAGAAAAGGCCTAAAATTTGCTGCTGCTTTTGGAAATATTGGTTAGCTTATGTGTTAGTTTTCTATTGCAGCTCTAACGATTTACCACAACTTAGTGTTTAAAGCAACAGAAATTTATTACCTCACAGTTCTATAGATCAGAAGCCTGACATGCATCTCACTGGGTAAAAATTGAGGTGTCATAGGGCTGTGTTCTTTTCTGGAGACTATAGGGGAAAATTCATTTCCTTGTTTTCTCCCCCAGCTTCTAGAGGCTTCCTGCATTGCTCAGCTCACGGTCCCCTTCCATCTTCAAAGCCAGCAATGACAGGGTAAGTCCTTCTCATATGGCAACATTCAACCTGTCTGTTCTGCCTCCCACTTACACTTTCAAAGACCCTTGTTATTTGGCTCATTAAGATAATATAGAACATTCAGATAATATAGAACAATCTCCCTATTTTTAGGTCAGCTGATTAGCAACCTTAATTCCATCTGCAACTTTAATGCCCTTTGCCATAGCTTAATACATTCACAGGTTTCATGGATGAGGACATGTTTGGGGCCATTATCTGCATACCACAGTTATAAGCATCAAGGGAGAAAACAGAGATTTAGGGAAATAATATATAAAATATAAATATAAATATAATATATAAAATATAAAAAATATATAAATATAAAAATAATTTTTTTGCTGAGACATCTCCCCAGTATCTTCGTGAACCAGAGCTATTTCCCTTGTTAACAAAGGCGGGTGGGCCTTCCATTGCATGTATTTACAGTGGCAAATGACAGGCATATTTGTGCAAACATTTATGTGTGTTCTACACATTTTAAATAGATCTTTTGCACTACTCTATTTTCATAGAGTGAAAGATGTGATGAAGTCAGACAGAACTGAATTTAAATTCTATTACTTACTATTATCTTCATGAACTTTGATCGATTTCCCTAACCTTCCTAAGCTTTAATTTCCTCATCTGTATATTAAGGATTAATAATAGCTAGTGAAAAACGTTATTGAGAGGGTTGAACACAATAATGTATGTGAAGTCATGAACAGAGGCTCTAAGTATATTTTAATTTTTTAAAAAAGATTTTATTTATTTATTAGAGAGAGAGAGAGAGAAAGAGAGAGCATGAGAGGGGAGAGGGTCAGAGGGAGAAGCAGACTCCCCGCCGAGCAGGGAGCCCAATGTGGGACTTGATCCCGGGACTCCAGGATCATGACCTGAGCCGAAGGCAGTTGCTTAACCGACTGAGCCACTCAGGCAACCCTCTGAGTATATTTTAAATCATTTTTTCCTTTTAGACTCCTTCCTAGGAGATTAGCTCCCTTGACCTAGGGTACATAACCCCAAAGTGTACAAATCTAGTGTTTAATCTCAACGTGGATTTGTACTCAAATCCTAGAAAAGTAGACCAGAACACACACTGGAAGCTCTAAGGAGGTAATTTTTTTTGAGTAATCTCTACACCCAACCTGGGGCTCCAACTCACAACCCTGAGATCAAGAGGTGCATACTCTTCTGACTGCGCCAGCCAGGCAGCCCCCCAAGGAGGTAAATCTTGTACATAGGGAAGGGAATACTCTTTTCTTCTTTCTTTTAAAAAAGATTTTATTTACTTATTTGAGAGAGAGAGGGCGCGCGCGAGAGCACAAGTGGTGGAGAAGGAAAAGCAGGCTCCCCGCTGAGCAGGGAGACCGACAGGGCTCGATCCCAGGACCCTAGGATCATGACCTGAGCAAAAGGCAGCCACTTAACAGACAGGCACCCAGGCACCCCGGGAATACTCTTTTCTTATAAAATGATAGTAATAAAGGGATCAGAATATCCCACCCAGAATATACCACATTGGTATAAAGATTATTTTGAGCTGAAGGCAACTGAGAATTAACAGATGCCAGACAAGTTCTCCCCCTAATAAATTTCCCTTTGAGGAAGATCCCCTCTGCACCCAGTTTGGTTTTGGGTGCAGGGAGAAAAGTGAACAAGTCACTGTCATTTATCATCCCTGAAAGCCCAAACCCTTTTTCATTTATTGAGAAGGGCATATAAGCTCTTGAGTCTAAGTCCTTCTTGGAGTTTTACTTCTTTTTTGCGAACTCTCATACAAATAAATATTAATAAAATTGAGTGCCTTTTCTCCTGTTAATCTATCTTTTGTTAGTTTAATTCATGGGCCCCCATTAAGAGAGTAAATTTTTCCTCCTCAACAGTAAATTCATTAACTAAACTCATTAACGTATAAACTCATTAACTCAATTGTGAGTTAATAAAGCTGTGATGTATGCTGAATAAAAAATAGTGATGGGGGGGTACCTGGGTGGCTCAGTTGGTTAAGTGTCTGCCTTCGGCTCAGGTCATGATCCTGGTGTCCTGGGGTCCTGGGACTCAGCCCTGGTCATCAGGCTCCCTGCTCAGCGGGGAGTCTGCTTTTTCCTCTCTCTCTGACCCTCCCCCCTGCTCCTGCTCTTGCTGGCTCTCTCTCTTTAATGAATAAATAAAAGATCTTTAAAAAAATTAGTGATTTAGGGGCGCCTGGGTGGCTCAGTTGGTTAAGCGACTGCCTTCGGCTCAGGTCATGATCCCGGAGTCCTGGGATCGAGTCCCGCATCGGGCTCCCGGCTTGGCGGGGAGCCTGCTTCTCCCTCTGACCCTATCCCCTCTCATGCTGTTTCTCGCTCTCTCTCTCAAATAAATAAATAAATAAAATCTTTAAAAAAAAAATTAGTGATTTAGATACATCTGGTGATGACAAAAATATATTGAGTTACTAAAGGAAACTAATACTAACAGATCATACTATGTGTCTGACATCGCATGAAATAACTTAACAAATGTTACATTTATTTCCATTAACTACTGGGTGTTACTCCCATTTTACAAAGAAATCAAGGCAAAGAGAATGTACATTATTTGCTCTAATTGCATGCTAACAGTCTAAACTGGTGAATCCTATGTTATTGTCAACTTTATGCTACTCGAGGATGTGGGGGTGTATCCATTTCTTTTGATGGAAATGATGGATGGAATACTGAGAAGAACCAATCGATATGGTAATTTCAAACTTCTATTCTAAAGGAAGTATGGTCAGTGTAGTAGATGAAAAAGTTTTCCTTAACCCTCTTAGGGTCCCTGGCTGAGCCTGAAAATTAAATTCACAAAGACAGATTAACAGGAGAAAAGCATACAAATTGTTTAAAAATGATTAAAGAAGACAATTTAGTTGACACAAACAAACTTTAACACTTTAACAAGTGGACAGTTTCCATTCAGAGAACTGCAAAATGGGGCAGAAGGCAGGAAGCTTTTATAGGATAAACAATAAAGAACAAGAAAGTAAGTATTGAGCCCAGGTTTGGCTTAGTGTTTGGGGATTGGCTGATTGGATATATTGAGTTTTTGGCCTAGTGAAGCATTTACAGGGACATGAAATTTATCTAAATTTCAGTTTGCTGGCCCAGCATCCTGGGCAGAAGCGACTCCATCTCAGACCTACAAATTTATTTCAGCAAAATTTATTTAATATAATTTTGATGTGACCTGGGAGCCTTCATCAGAAAATGAAGACCCAAAGAAATAGACCAGTGTGTTTTTGTGCTAGGTTTAATAAAGAGTGAACTGTTGTAGTGGTGAACTGTTGTAGAGGAATATCTTAAGTTAAGGAGTATGAGGTAATTGTTATAAATTGGGAGAAGTTTAGCAAAGTCTACTAGGATTCTTCTTGGTGTCCCTCTGTCTTCAGAGATAAGTATATTCCTTTCCGCCCAGGGCACCTCTCACAGGAGGGTTTTATGACCGGTTTTAGAGAAGAAGGAAGAGGGAAGCAGGAGTTCAGAATGACTTTCTGGCTTCTGCCATTTTCTCAAACTCCTTCAGTTTAAAATAGTCACTATACCAAGGTGCTATATTTTGGAGTAGTGTGTCCTGAGAACTCCATCATGACTATTAGTGGTGAGGAATAAGAGGTATTTTTAATCTTTTAATTCCATATATTTTATTCAGTTGAGAGAAGGGCAGCCATCTAGGAAATTAATTCAGTTAACTAATATTTACTGGACATCTTCTCTTTGGTAGGAAATATGAAATGTCCCTCTTTTACATTCATCTTTTAGCCTTCAATTTTCTCCCATTAAAGTCGAGGGGCTTGCATAATTTTAAAGTTCTTTTTTGCTTAAAAAATTTAAGAGTCTGTAAGTCCTTTTAATCTTCATCTTACTTCCTCTTGACTAGACCTTAAAGTGGCATATAGCATGGTGGTGGGATGGAGGTGTGATGTGTATGGTGGTTCACATCTGCAGTTGGTGGTGGTTAGAGTAAAGGTTATGATTTCCTGTTTTCCCTACTTCATCCAGTCCACCTTTGCATACAAGCGGTGATCATACTTGTTTACTTACTTGGTTACCTGTAAACAGATACATTCCAATGATACTAACACCTCTAGGGTTAAGGGCCCACTCTTCTTTTACAGTTCGTTGTGCAATGCTGGGCTTGGAAGGTTTGAGGAAAGCTTATTCAATGTTCGGTTGATATGCAAAATTATATTGGCCAACCTTCTATTTGCTTTAGTTGTTGTCAAACAGTTGAGTTCTTTTCAAATCCTTATCTTTCCTTATTTGGCTGAGTTTGCAGGGGGAGGGCTTCTACTTCCACACAACAGATAGAATGCATTTCCTTTTCACCTGTTTAGGCTAATGACTTTCAGTGTTATGCAGAGTAAAGAAATTATTTGGCCTTCCATTCAGAAGAACTATTTCGTTTGAAAAAGAAAAGACTAATTCCAGCAGAATCATTAAATGAAAATGAGAAAGCTTAGCAAAATTCAAAAAGAAAGAAAAGTCAGTCGAGGATTTTCTAGGGATTACAAATTGTTTTGCTCTGTTTAAATCGAGGGAGACACATTCTTCAGTACCTGTTCCCAAGCTGATTTAGTCCATGAGAATGATTTTCCTATGGTTGGAGGTTTTCCTAATACATAACTTTATTATTGATGCATTTCTTTTTTTTATCCTGAAATTGTCTTTGGAAAACTGCTTAGACCCATGACTCTGGAAGACTGGTCTGTCTTAGAGGGAAATGAAGCTGAAAAGAATTACTCTGAAACATGAGGTACAAGCCTTTAGGTCAGAAAATTAAACTACTGGTTCCTAATCAATAAGACATGGTCTGTGAATATTCCCAGGCTAGATTTAGATCATTCGACAAAATTATACATCATCACTACCTTTTCCCCTAACATCATTGAAATGTGTAACTTTTAGTAGACCAGGGAATACAAAAAAATCTTTAGAGGCGTAACGCATCTCTATACCATAGTAGTACTTCACTTCTAATGGGGCTGGAATGGCCATGTTCTGCCAGGTATGCAACTTCCACAGGCTTTTGGAAAAATACTCTCTGACACCTGGATTCCTTATCTTTGGGATATAGTACAGACCTTCTTTAGACACTTAACAGCAACAATTCTCCCATGGAACCCATGGAAGCACATGAGTAATGTGAACGTTGGATCATCTGAAAATTATCTTATGGATGCAACTTTTTCATTGGTGCTAGGAGATTCAGCTTAGGCTCAATATATCCACGTAAGCCTGCGCAAGAAAGCTTTAAAACTTCTTTGACATGTCAAAAACCGAAGTTTGAATTAAATGACTAATGCTTTACCTAGTTTTTTTACCACTAGTTCTCTGCCAGAATCTTTTCCATTCATCCTCTGCCAAAGCCTGTCAACCATCCTGGCAACATACCCTTTCACCTCCCCACACCTCATGCCTTTGCTTTTCCAGTCCTTTGGCTGCCATACTCGTCTGGCTGGTTCCTAGAAGCCTGGCAGGGATTTCTCTCTGACATAAATCTGGCTACCACAAACTAAAAGCTGGGAGTCCAAACACACACCTCTCTCAGTGCAGATCTAAACGGGTCTAATTTATAAACAAAGAGAACACTTCTATTTTTCATCTAAAAACAAATCATGCATTGGCTTTTAAAGGAGAGAATTAGGAGTGGGCGGACAGAGAAAAGAGCTGAGGAGAACAGAGGTTAGGAAAAAATACGAGGTAAAAAATAGTTACTGGATTAAGAGGAGAAAGAAAAAGCACCAGCCTCAGTTACTAATCCACAAGGAGTCCCCCAGCCTTCAGTAAAGGTAAACGAGGGCAGTTATCTTTGTTCTGTGCACCGAAGCTTCCAAAACAGGAGGCGACACATAGTAGGTGCTCTACTAATATTTCCTGAATGTTCACAGGAGTAAGAGAATTAAAAACTGACAAACTGCTATCATAAATAAAATGACAAAGGCTACTGCCTCATCCAATGTTTAGCATCCCCAAATACAGCCCCATTGTTCTCCTCTCTTTATGCCTCTTGCCTCGTTTTTGTCGTTCTCTTTTACATACACATTTAAATCTAAGAACACACACGCACACAAAATCCCTGAAACTACAGACTTAAATGTGTTATTCAAAGCAAGTCTTATTGGGTGGCTGCTTTTAAATGAACGTCAACTCCTAATGGGTTCAGTTTCTGAGCAGCCTTCTTTCCCGCCTTCTCGGAGTTGAGGTGAGAGATTAAACAATCGACATTCCCTCTCCAGTTCCTCAGTCTTTTTCTTTCCTGTTTTCTCCTCTCCTCAGCTTTATTCCCTTTCCCAGTCTGTTGTTTCTCTAGGGTTGTTGCTTCGCTTTCTCCCTCTTTGCTCGATCGTCCCTTTGATCCTTTCTTTCTAGCCCTTATTCCCAGAAGCTCCAGAAAATACCTCCTTTTTTCCCCCCCTTTTCACGTCACTTCCCTCCCTTCTCCCATCTCCTCGGTGAGAGCGAGTTCCCCACTAGAGGCCAGCACTTTCTCAGTTTCGTTCCTCCAACCGGCGAGCAGAACTCGGAGAGAAAGAAGGGAAAAAAAGAGGAGAAAGAGAGAGCGAGAGAGGGGGAAAAAAACCCCGGGGCCTAGAGCGCAGAGGCCCGGGAGCGGCGTCGTCATGGCAACGGGCGCCGGCAGGAAACGAGGGACGCGCGGGAGGGAGGAGGGGGAGGAGGGCGCCGAGGGGAGGGGAGGGACGGGGGAGGGGTCCGGCTGCCCCGGAAGCACCTCCCCGCCAGCCCCCTCCTCCAGCCCGGCCCGCAGCCCCCGGCCTGCAGCCCCCACCCTCTCGGCCCGGCAGGAAGTGACAGGCCCGGAGCCAGCCCCGGAGGCCTGGCAGAGCCGCGGCCGGGCCCGCACCCGGAGCGGCGGGAGGGGCGGGGAGCCGCGGCCGCGCCGGGCACCTCCCACCCCGCCCTCGGCGCCCCCGCCCCTCCAGGAAGGGGAGGAGGCGAGGGGAGCCCGCCGCGGAGGCCGAGCGAGCCCCCCGCCCAGCCCGGCGACTGGGGACCCCGGCACATGAGGTGGACGCCCCCCAGGAGCACTTGGGTGCAGAGCCAGGCGCGAAGGTAACCGGGCGGCCGCGGGCTGGGGAGGGACAGGACCTCTGGGGGCTTGGCTGCGCGGGGATGTTTCTTCAGCCACCTCCGTCTGTGTAACGCCCCAGGTACCTCCCCCAGTTTCTTTCCCTGCCTACCTCTAGCGCTTAGCTCTGCGGTCCTTCGGCTCTGTCTGTCCAAGTCTTCTTGCTCTTCGTTTCGCTGCGCTGAATGCCGTCTGTCCGTCACCCTAGTTGCTTCTGACTGCTCCTTTTCTCATTCATTTTTCCTTCTCTGACTTTGGTCCTCCCATCCAAGCATGCTGTCTGGTAATCTCCCTGCTTTTTATGGTCCGCTTGGTCCCTCGGTCCCCAATTCCTTGACTTCTGTCTGTCTCTCTCCTGCTTGTCTCCCGGCTATCAGTAAGCACATTTCCCTGCTCACTTGGGTCATTTCACTCCTGGCTCCACTCTATCTGCCCCCTTCCCCCGGTGTCTTTGATTCCTCTTTGGAACCTCATTTTCATCAAGGTTCTGTATACAACAAGGACCCCTGGGCGCTTACTATCCCTATTCTCCAGATCACTTCCATTTCTTTTGCACAGTCTTACCCCGCCCCCCCTACCCCTTCTCCTGCCGCCCTTCTCCTGCCGCCCTTCTATGTCCCATACTTTCTACAAGACAGAGTTTTAGGTTTAGGAAAATTTATTTCCTCCAACTCTTGGCTCAATGGACCCAGTCCCAGGTCCATTTCACTATTCTAGCTCCCTTCCAGAGGTCTGTGCTCCTTACCTAACCCAACCCATACACACTCAAATACTACCTTTCAGGGTGACCATAGTTTAGCTATTGTGGGCACCTCTGTGGATCAGCTTCTCGCACTTTCTCTTCTGACGTAATTCTGAAAATTTAAATGCACTGTGCCTCCCAAACTTTTTGTTGTTTTCATTTTTTGTGTTTAATTTTGCAGTCCCAACATTGATCACAAATGAATAGTATGTGCCTGGGATCCAGGAATCCTGGTTTTGATGTCAGTTTCTCCTGATTTTATTACTTAAGCCAGTACCTTTCCATCTCTATTTTCAATTCACAATCTGAAAAAAAAAAAATACCACTAAGACTTCCATTTTGGGGGAGATGTGGGGTCCTACAGTTTTTAGCATTTTCACCTATGAATATAGGAGTTAATGTCTCCTCTAACTAGTAAAGGGGTCTCATGTCTCTGAGTCCAGTGAACTAAATCCATTGATCTATATAACTATGCCATGCTGCCTCTAATCCTTACCCACTTTTTTTCTTCACATGCTGATAATGAGGATTCATGGGTCTGTATCTGTTTAGTGCTTTGATATTGTGGCAAAAGATGTGGGAGAAGATAACTAGAGTTGAAGCTGATATGATTTCTTCTGTGTACTTCTTAGGTTATATCCATGTTTGCAGTGACGTTTGCTATACCTAAATAAAACTGAAGAGATGGGTTGAGTACTTGGGGGATAATGATGCCATCCGATGATACTGGGAACAGAGTAAGAAATCTCCCCAACTCTGTTTCCAAGGCCAAGCGGTTTGATTTTATTTACTTTGTTTTGGATGTAATCCTTATGATAAATCCATTTTAATAAAACTGTTGACAGGCCTTAGCAGGAATTCTGGTTTGATGTTTACATTCCTAAACCGAATAGTGCTTTGCTGACCTAGTATCTCTAGTGGCCCTGTGCCTCCAAAGTAGAGAATATAGTGTCTAGGCCTAACAAAAGAGGGGGAAAAAAGAATGAACAAAAACCCTTATTGTCATTTAGTGTTGTTTGGAGGCATATTTCTTCTTACTTCTCTTCTCCTGTCTCTGCTTGGTTCTTAGCAGTGTCTTCATGTCTTTTTGCAAATTTTAGTGTAGACCCCAGAGGGTAAATTCTGGTTACTAAAATGAGCTAAAAAGTTGAGTTTTATTTTCTTGAAGATTTTCATTGCTGTGTATTTAATATGTGTAATACCTGGTAGTCATTTGTTAAAATGATATGTTACATTCAGTTGTGAAGGCTTTTCTGCAAATGGGGAAACTGAGGTGCCAGCAGGGAAAGTGATGTGCCCAAGGTGTTTTTATTAATAACCTGAGCTGGAATCAGGCGGCTATTTGTATAGCTCTTCTACCTCCTAGTTTTTTGTTTTGTTTTGTTTTAAAGTTTTATTTAAGTAATCTCCACACCCAATGTGGGGCTTGAACTCATGACCCCAAGATCAAGAGTTGCACGCTCTTCGCACTGAGCCAGCCAGGCGTCCCTCTACCTCTAGATTAATGACTTTCCATGATGCATTTAACATATCTGTATCTTGAGCCCCTTCTCCATAAAATGAGGACAGTGAATACTCAAACCAAATGACACTGCCTTAATCACAGGTTTTTTGTTTTTTGGGTTTTTTTTTTGGTTTGAGGAAGCAGCATGTGTTAATGTAAAGAGACTTGATACTAGGAAAACTTTAACTTCAGAAAACCTCATTTTTACAATTATAAGATGGGGATAATCATATTAAAGCACTGTGAGAGGTAATGGAGATGAAGAGCCTAAGCCAGCGAGAGGAGGCACCTGGTGACTTCTCAGTAAATGGTAAATGTTAAGGTGATGCTGGTAATGATGTTGCAGGTGCAGATAAAAGTGAGAAAACAGGAACTTTTAAGTGGGACTATTTTAAACTATTAAAAAATGTTATGGGAATGTAAGGTAGCCTTAGTATTATGAGTCTTAAATTCTAGCCATTTGATATTTCATAGACAGTCATGAGGGAATATGTAAAGGTTTCTTTTGAGACACTGCATAGTTTCAAAAGATGGTATGGGAAACATATGGTTGTAAGTGTGTATTGCAGATTTGGTAGTTAAGCCCAAGGAGTCATGGCTAATGGAAAGAAGAGGAAGAGTCTTAGATAACTTGAATGATAACATGAAATAATAGTTTGAGATCAGGTGTGAATTTTAATCCTTTGCTAACTTCCATCTAGGTCTTGAGTCAGAGCACCGGCTTTGGGGACCCTGGACCACTATCATGGAGACGGAGAGTGAGCAGAACTCCAACTCCACCAATGGGAGCTCCAGCTCTGGGGGCAGCTCTCGGCCCCAGATAGCTCAGATGTCACTGTATGAACGGCAGGCGGTGCAGGTGAGGCTCAACTGTGAGGGGCTGTGATCTGTGAATATTGGCTTCGGGTGGGCACAGGTGCTGGAAGATAATTGCTCTTAGTTCCTTTCCAGCAAACTGGGGGAGATGGATTAGGTGATGACTAATGTCCCTTCCAGCTCTGAGAATCTTAGGAGTTTACAACAGTTCGAGCAAGCAAACAGAGAATGAGATTCAGTCAGCAAATCACGGTTTTTTTATACCATTCAGTTCATGTAGCTAGATTCTAACTAACCATTTCTCTTCATGGATTGTCAGGTTTTTAATCTTCGGTCTCTCTTGTAAATCGCCCTGAGTAATGGAAGTATGAAACTCTTTGGAGTTTTATTTTTAGACAAATAGTAAATTCCATGCTTTAAAAAATCTTGGGAATGGGGCATTTTACTCAAAATATCTTGGTTGCTAGAATAACTATGCACATCATAAGAATAGTTCTAATTATTAAAGAATAAGAATACAGTAATATCCTGAAGGTGACACTAAAACTGCAGTATCATCTTTATAAACATCTACTGTAAATATTTGAAAATGCCAGTTATTTGAAAATTTTACCTGATAGAATCTTTCACAAGCCACTATTTACTCTATTTTTCATCATTTTCAACCACCTGGGGCTCTGTCCCAAGAACATGGTCTTTTGTGTCCCTAGAACATGGTCTTTTGTGTCCCTAGGATATGGTCTTCAATTTTTTTCTTCTATCTCTCTATCTATCCGTCCATCCATTTATTTATTTATTTATTTACTTTAAAGATTTTATTTATCTATTTGTCAGAGAGAGGGAGCACACAAGCAGGGGGAGAAGCAGGCAGAGGGAGAAGCAGACTCCCTGCTGAGCAAGGAGCCCGATGTGGGACTCGATCCCAGGACCGTGGGATCATGACCTGAGCCGAAGGCAGACGTCCAACCGACGCGTCCCTATCTATTTATTTTTAAGTAGGCTCTCTACTGGAGCCCAACATCAGGCTTGAACTCATGACCCTGAAACCATGGACCTGAGCTGAGATCAATAGTTGGATGCTTAACTGACTAAGCCACCCAGGTGCCCCTATTTTTATTTTTTTTTAAGTAAGCTCTATGCCCAGTCTGGGGCTTGAACTCACAACCCTGAAACCAAGAGTCGCATGCTCTACCGACTGAGCCAGCCTGGCGCCCCTTCTTCTCTTTGTATTATTTGATGTCCAATTTATTTTCAACTTGGCTAGTCCAGTTCTTTTCCTTGCTACGTCATGTATCTCCACATTCCATTTTGGGAATTAAGAGTTCATGTGAGTTACATTGCTTTACTTTTCTTTGTATACGAGATCAGAATTAATTGTTTCTCCACTTTTTGAGAACTATGTGAACTTACTAGTTCTAATATAAAAATGGACAAATCAGATGTTGACTTAGCCACGCTCCCCATCTTCCTTTGTTTCTCTCTTTCCCAGTTGTCCCTTTCACCAGATCACAGTCATTTGCATAGAATAGGAATTAGGAGCGATTCATTCTAAGTGGGTTGGTCCTCTCTTTTTCCTCTTAGGCTCTGCAGGCACTGCAGCGTCAACCCAACGCGGCTCAGTATTTCCACCAGTTCATGCTCCAGCAGCAGCTCAGCAATGCCCAGCTGCATAGCCTGGCTGCGGTCCAGCAGGTGAGAGGTCAGCAGCCAGCTGGCCCAAGAGGGAGGGGATAGGCACTACCGGTGGGTCGGGGCATACTGCCTCCTGCAGTCCTCCTGCCACTCAGGCTAGAAGCATCGTCTTGTCTACCTCCTGTCCTTCCGTAGGAGGACGAAGGGGGTCTTAGTTTTTGGGGTTGCAGTAGGAACTAGGAGGTAGAATGTCTGTGTTCTAGGACTACACTGTCCAATATGGCGGCCACTAGTCACATGTAGCTATTGAGCACTTAAAATGTGGCTAGTCCAAATTGAGATGTATAGTAAAATTTTGGATTTCAAAGACTTAATATCGAAAAAAAATGTAAAATATCTCAGTATTTTGTTTTTATTGGTTATATGTTGAAATGAGATGCATTGGCTTAAATAAAATAAAGTTTATTTCTCCTGTTTCTTTTCACTTTTTAATTTTTATTTATTTATTTATTTATTTTTAAAAGATTTTATTTGACAGAGAGCACAAGCAGAGGGACAGAGAGGGAGAAGCAGGCTCCCCGCTGAGTGAGGAGCCTGATGTGGGACTCGATCCCAGGACCCTGGGATCATAACCTGGGCCGAAGGCAGCCGTTTAACAGACTGAGCCACCCAGGCATCCCCACTTTTTTATTTTTATTTTTTAAGATTTTATTTATTTATTTGAGATAAAGAAAGAGAGCAAGAGAGAGTGAGCATGAGCTGGCGGGGAGGGCAGAGGGAGGAGAAGCAGACTCCCCACCAAGCAGGGAGCCCCAATGCGGGGCTCGATCCCAGGACCCTGGGATCATGACCTGAGCCGAAGGCAGACGCTTAACCGACTGAGCCACCCAGGCACCCCTCTTTTTTTCATTTTTTAAAAAATGTGTGTACTAGAAAATAATTTATGTGGCTTGCATTGTATTTGTTTTGGATAGCTCTGGGCTAGACTTATGAGTGACTCATGATATGAACTGGTCAAAGGTTCTTCTTCCACCTAAAAGAAAGGGAGGAGGAGGGCAGATTACCCGATTGCCCCAGGAGGGTTATGTGGGAGTTACTAGGTTGGCATAGGCGGTAACGTGAGAGTTTTGGGGATAGTGAATATACTTTTCCTTGCTCCGTAGTAGAGTCTCTGGGTTTTTATCTGAAATCTCTATTACATTTTGTGCCTGTGATTAGAAGATTCAGTCTTTCCTTCGTTGTCTCTGCTTTCTTGTTTCCTTTCCCCTCTAACAGGCCACGATTGCTGCCAGTCGGCAGGCCAGCTCCCCAAACACCAGCACGGCACAGCAGCAGACTACCACCACCCAGGCCTCAGTGAGTACTGCGGCTCCCCACCGAGAGGCTTCCTTCCCTGGGTCTTTGTCTCTGGGTGGAAGGACTTTGTGAATTGAGCCATCAATGGTCATTATTGCTCTTATGTAGAGAGTCTTAGTAAAAGGGAAACAACTGACTGGAATCTATATAGGGGTCTGAGTGAGGAGGTCTAAGAAAGGAGGAAGAAAATCCTGGGGAAGAAGAAGAGATGACAAAGGGACGGGACTGATCTCTGGACCCGTTTTTTTTTTTTTTTTTTAAGATTTTATTTATTTATTTGACAGACAGACAGCGAGAGAGGGAACACAAGCAGGGGGAGTGGGAGAGGGAGAAGCAGATTCCCCGCTGAGCAGGGAGCCCTATGGGGCTCGATCCCAGGACCCTGGGATCATGACCTGAGCCAAAGGCAGATGCCTGACAACTGAGCCACCCAGGCGCCCTGATCTCTGGACCCTTTAACAAGGAGTGAAGTCTGCTCCATTTTGTTCCTTTTCCCTCTCAACTGGTAATGTTAGTGGTTAGGGACTAGTTTCTTTACTTTGGTACTACCCTCCAGTAGCCAGGATGACAGTTATGGTCAGGAAGGTATTATTCATTTCCCCCTGACTCTGAAAATAAGATAGTCTGTTCTTAAAAAAAAAAAAAGAAAGAAAGAAAATTAGATATTCTGTTCTTCACTGTGTCCCTCTGCATTTGTCGGTGATGTGCGTTTCTTTTTACATCTCCTAAGTCTTTAGTTCTGTTCCTTTCTGTACCACACAGATCAACCTGGCCACCACGTCGGCCGCCCAGCTCATCAGCCGATCCCAGAGTGTGAGCTCTCCCAGTGCTACCACTTTGACCCAATCTGTGCTACTGGGGAACACCACCTCCCCACCTCTCAACCAGTCCCAGGCCCAGATGTATCTACGGGTAAGCCACGAACACAACCACCATTGTTCTAGGGGCATAATTGTTATGCCCCTGCCACAGACTTGAGTGAAAGCTGTTTGATTTAACCATGGTTGCCCAGATACGTTAAGATATGCTGATCTACTTCCTAGGCCTTACTTACCTCTAGAAGTGATGCTCAGTATTCACAGGTAGCCTGCAGATTGCATTGAGATCCTAAGTGAGAAGGTGTCCGCCTTAATATTTGACTGAAGTGGTGTCACATAGAATCTGATCTTCAAACCTGTGGCTCGAGTACCCAAATTCTAAGTGTTATCTCTTAGCCTGTCTACTTACTATACATAAATACTTGTTCTAAAATCCTCATTGTCTCAACTTCTTTGATGTTTGACTCTTTGATATCAATCTATAGTTTTATATACATTCTAGGTTTCCTTCTGGATGATTCATCGCATATGGAGAATAAGGGTCTCCTGGGTTGGTGTGGAAAGGGGCAGGGCTTAGCAGTTTCGTATCTTCTGTTTATTTTGTCTTGTGGTCCTTCCCTTCCGTTTCTTCTGTCTTTCTTCTTCTCCTCTTGTTCTCTTTCCTTTGCTCTTCCTCTTCCTCCTCTCCTTGCCAGCCACAGCTGGGAAACCTATTGCAGGTAAACCGGACCCTGGGCCGGAATGTGCCTCTAGCCTCCCAACTCATCCTGATGCCTAACGGGGCAGTGGCTGCGGTCCAGCAGGAGGTGCCATCTGCTCAGTCTCCGGGAGTTCATACAGATGCAGATCAGGTCAGTGGCAACCACTTGACCTGTGGATGGGCACTGGGGAGGATGAAGGAAACCACCGTAGACCAGGGCCCACCCTGCTACCCCATTACGACTTCTCGGGATTCTTATTTTTTCTCCCGTTTTCTTAATTTCCATAGCACTCGAATCCCTTGTAACTTGTGAGTTATTTGAGTTAGGAAGGGAAGTGGAGTTGACTGAAAACAGCCCTGTAGATCTGGGAAGGCTTATTCTCAATCCAGGGCAGATTTCCTTATATTCTTTCAGCCCTCCATGGCTCAGTTTTATTTAGGAGGTCTTAGTTCTTTTCATTTGCAGTGCTCTCTTAAAGTAAGGGGTGATTGAGGGAATTCTGCAGTTAGGTAGATGTGAAGCCCACCTGGCTGTTGCTGGAGGAATGTTTGATTCCTTCTCTTTATGAGTTACTGTGGCTGCCAACTCTCAGTAGTCTGTTTCTCCTCGCTGTGTGCCCAGGAAAGTCTTCTTCACCGTTGCTTCCCATGCCTTACCCCCAAACATGTACATATATTTCGAGCCTGAGTTTTTGCTACTTATGGATGGAATACAAATTGGGATCGCATAATAACTTTTTTCATTCTTTTAGTTTATCAGTTAGCAAGTGAATATTGAGGTTGAGCTCTTTCTACTGATGTGCTCAGATATACACTAGAAACTTGGGAAGCTTGAAAGGAAAGACAAGTCAAGTCTTCAAAGATCTTAGAGAACAAAGAAGTACAAAGATCTTAGAGCCCAAAGAGGTACAAAGTAAACGGTACTAACTTGGAGTGACACATGAGTTTAGAGAAGAGTTGGCTGCATCCCTGCTCAGGACTTTTGGGATACTTGAGGAGATTCTCGAAGGATCGGTAGGATTTGATTTGGAGTTAGAAGAAAACTGGAGAGAGAACAGTGTGTGTAAAGGCTTGATTCATATGTGACTGAGTTGGGGATGAGTGGATAAAGTGGAGACAACCCACCTGATGGTAGAAAAGGTCATTGTCAGGGAGAAGTCTGAAAGCCAAGTAACTTCATAGGTAGCAGGGGTCAAGGCTGGCTATTGCACAGCAGATTAATAGGATAAGGAAAATACTTTGGAAAGAATCATCTAGGAACATGTGCCTGGAGAAGAAAGAGAAGTTAAGGAACCTAGTAAGAGATTCTTGGGGGTCATTTAGTTACTAGGGTAAGACCTTCGTTTTAGACTATGGTAACAGCAGTGGGATCAGAGGATGAGGTTGAGACTGGTTTCATATCCAGTTCTTTCATTTATCCATCTCTTTATTCATCAGATATTTGAGTGTCAATATGTGGAGGGACAGAGTAGTGGTTGCAAATGTGAATCTGATAGTTGGGTCAGATTCCAAGTCCATGACTTACTGTGTGACCTAGGCAAATGGCCTAACATCTTTTTGCCAGTTTCTTCGTGTATAAAATAGCTATTGTTAAATACCTACTTTGGGGTGTGTTGAGGATTAAATGAGTTAGAGATTACAAATCATTGAGGCACCAGACATTACACAAAGAATCACCAGAATGGTTTAATAATTGCTTCATTAGAAAGTACAGAGTGCTCTGAAAACACAGAAAGAGACCCGATTCAGCCTTAGGATCGGGGTGAAAGTCAAGAAGACTGCCCCGAGGAGGTGACATTTAAATTGGGTATCCGGTGAAGACATGGAAGGAGAGTGGTGAAGGCAGGGGGAACCTTATGTCCAAATACCCCTTGAATCCAAAGAGGAGGGAAGGAGCTTTATATATTTGAGGAATTGAAAGAATACCTGTGTGCTTGGAGTTTGGCAAAGGGGGATGGAGATGGTACCGGGGAGGTAGGAGAAACTTCATCTTGCAGGGCGTTGGGAACAGTGTTTAGGATTTTGGGCTTTATGCAAAGGGTGATGGGATACTATGGGAGGATTTTCAATTTGGAAGTGACCTAGAAAGGTTTGAGGCTTGTTCATTTTTTTTGTTTAAAGACTATGTTGGCTCCTCTGTGGAGAATAAATGGAAGTGGTGTGAGTGTGAATCTAGGGAGAACAACAGTTTCGGGGAAGGATGATGTTTGGGTTAGGCAGTAACAACGGAGATGGACAGAAATGAATAGATTTGAGAAAAACTTAGAAGATCTTTGAAAGAGGAAAACTGATTCAGTTGAGGGAAGTGCCAGAGACGAGATGTGATGGCGGTGAGGCGGCTGCTTAGTGCTACTCAGGAGATGGAGAATGTTGGAGAAGGGGATCTAGGGTGAAGTTAACTTTTGGATACCACTGTCTTAGACGTGCTTGTGCGTCAGTGGGTCACGAGGTCAGCTGTTTTATATATCTGGTGCTTGAGCTTAGAGGGAAGGTCTGAGTTGGAGATAAACATTCAAGAGTAGTAGACACATAGATGATAATCGAAGTCAAGAGAGCATTTGGCATTGCTTAGGGAAAGGTATGGATTGACAAGAGAAAAGCCTTTATATTAAGATGGAGCCCTGAGGGTTAGGACTGTTTAGAAAATAGTTCAAGTTCAAGTAGAGGCTGATGAACTGGCAGAGGGGAGTAGGTAGGAGTGACAGAGAAATGGGAAAATCTGGATTATGTGGTGTCATGAAGACAAGGGAGCAGAATGTTAGAACTGGCAGGGAGTCCTCTGTCAAACGCAGTAGAGAGACAAGATAGAGTTACTAATATGGACGGAGAACCATTTCAGTGGAGTTTGGGGGGTTGAAGCCAAACTAGTATCACTTGAGGAATGGCTGGATAGTGAGAATAGATGCAGTGAATGTAACCAATTATTACCAGTTTAGTAATAAAAGGAAAGGAGGATGAAGCTGGGGTTGGGGAAGTGGGGTTCAGGTGTGATGGGAGGGTGCCTTTAGCGGTGAGGTTGAAGATACAGGAAGGAATTGATAGTACAAGTTCCTTGAGAAGGAGGAGGGCTGGGGCCCTGAGTGTGGAGAAGGACTTGATAGGAGGGAGGATAGAACGGAGAGCAGGGAGAAGGAAGTGGTGGGGGTTTGTGAAGGGCATGTATAGATTTGGTGATGGAACTGCTGCAGTGTGCTCATGTGATGGTTTTATTGTCTGCAGGGGTGATGAGGGAGAGGGGGAAGAGCAGGTGGTTCTGAGGTATATCGGGACACCAGGAAAGTTTTAGATAGTCATTATGGAAAGCTGATTAGAAACAAACTATATAATTGCCCGATCACATTAAGTGCCCCAGCACCCCATCCTGATAATCTTGTCAATCTCTCTCAAAAGCTCTCACCTCTTTACCGCTTGCCTGAACTCAGGGTCTTTATATTTTTCACCTGCATTACTCTACTGGTTTTCTAATTGGTCTCTTGCCTTCAGCCTTGTCTACCTCTAAGCATCTTCCATATTACTATCTGAATAAGTTTTTTAAATAAGAAAATACCTGTTGTTCCTAACATTATTTTAAATGGTACTTCTGGTATACTGAATTTGATAAATCATAATCCTTGGTTCGTGACATCCTGTCAGCAGTGGTCCATTCATGGCCCACTCTTAGTTATTTACTATGTTTTAATGATGTAATAAGCAATCCCCAGTTCCACCCACTGCCTGCCCCTACCCATGGTAACAATCATTCTGATTCCTAGGTTCATCCTTCCCTGTGTCCCTTTTTTATAGTTTTATCGTGTTTACATATATTTTTAAAAAGTACTTTTTATTATGGAATATTTCAAACTTATGCAAAAATAGAAAAAAATATGAATCCCTTTGCACCTGCCAGCCAGCTGCAACATTTATCAACACATCGCCTTTCTATCCAGGCCACTTTCCTCCACCTGTGGATTATTTAGAAGTAATTCCAGATACCATATGTTCTATATTTTTTTTGTGTGTGTATATATTTGTATTTAAGTTTATAAGGTCTTTGTGCTGTATGTAATTTGGGGGGAATACTTTGTTAATAGCTTATTGTCAAGATCCATCCATATTATTGCATGTCATTGTATTTTATTAATTTCTATGTAGTATTGAACCATGTGAATATACTTTAGTTCATTCATCTTCTCTTCTGATAATGGCCATTTGGGTTGCTTCCAGACTTTCGTTAACTATGAATAGTGCTGCTGTGAACTTTCTCACACATGCCTCCTGTTGTATATAGCAAGAGTTTCTCCTGTAGAATTCCTGGATTAGGGGGTGTGTGAATGTTCAGCTTGAGGATAAGATGCCAAACCATTTGCCAAAGCGGTTGTACTGATTTACACTTCTGTCAGCAATGTTTAAGAGAATGGTTTCAGCTGTAGAGTTGATTACGTTTATTCTGATTAATATTCTTCAGTGGCTTCCTGTCATCAGTGAAGTGCTCATCAGTCCTCTCTTCATATTCTGGGGTACTTCCTATGTCAGGCACTGTGCTAGGTGCTGGAAATAGAACAGTGGGGAAGATGGATAAACTTTCTGTTCCCGAACTAAAGTTCAGACTCTCCTCATTTGAGTGCACCAAGCCCTTCCTGATCTGAAACCTTCCTCCCTCCCCGGCCTCAGCCTGTCTTCCTAGCTTCATTTCTTTCCACTCCCTCCATCTCACCCCAAATGTAGTGAAATATTCATAATTTCCAAAAATGCTATGCTCTTCCTTGGCTCGATGGTCTTCCAAATGTTACCTATGTCTTCAAACTTCGCTTTTGCTCTCACCCATGGAGTCTCAGATGGAACAAAAGACTGTTTTAGGAAGTCTTCCCTAATCTCCCCGGTCTGAGTCCCATCTTCCTCCTCTGCTCCCATGGCACTTTGCGCAGATCTCTGCATAGTATAATAGGGCTATCGTTGATTTTCTTGTCTGTCTGTTCTGGTAGAAAGTACTCATTAAGAGCAGGGACAGTGTCTTTCGTCTTTGCATTTCCAGTATCCAGTGTAGTACCTGAAACATAGTAGGTCATTTGGTCAGTGTTGAATGAATGAACGAATGGAGAAGAAAGGGAAAATCTGAGACATTTTGAAGGAATAAATGAGCAAACTTGCTGATAGATTTGATAGTGAATGAAGGAGACTGAAAATCAAATAGGATTCAAGAGTCCCTCCCTGGGTGACTGGAAGGACTTTAATGTATGTAATTGTAAAGGTGGGGGAACAAGGTTTGAGGGGGGGGCTGGGGAATATCTGTAGCTGTCTTCACTGCTTCTGAATCAGTCACAGAAGTCTTTGACCTTCATGCCCCCTGTTCCCCTTTTCTCAGTATATCTTTTTCTTCTTATCTTTCAGGTGCAGAATTTGGCAGTGAGGAACCAACAGGCCTCAGCCCAAGGACCCCAGATGCAAGGCTCTACTCAGAAGGCCATTCCTCCTGGAGCCTCCCCTGTCTCTAGCCTGTCCCAGGCCTCTAGCCAGGCCCTCGCTGTGGCTCAGGCTTCCTCTGGGGCCTCGGGCCAGTCCCTCAACCTCAGTCAAGCTGGTGCAGGCAGTGGGAGTAGCATCCCCGGGTCTGTGGGGCCAGGCGGAGGTGGCCAGGCACCTGGGGCCTTGGGTCAGTTGCCTTCCTCAGGAATGGGTGGGGGTGGGAGCTGTCCCAGGAAGGGCACAGGAGTGGTGCAGCCCTTGCCCGCAGCCCAAACAGTGACTGTGAGTCAGGGAAGCCAGACAGAAGCAGAAAGTGCAGCAGCCAAGAAGGCAGAAGCAGATGGGCCTGGTCAGCAGAATGTGGGCATGAACCTGACACGGACAGCTACACCTGCTCCCAGCCAGACCCTTATTAGCTCAGGTAAGCTGTCACCTCTCCCAAGGTCATTATTCTCTCAGAACTTGTTTGAAATCTTCAGAGTACATTGCTTTGCCATTTTTCCTGCTTCTCTTGGTCCTGGAGTAGTGGAAGGAAAGAAAATCACATCAGCCTTGATCATCTTAGTCCAGGGAGAGAGGAGGACAGGTAACAGAGGTAGATCTCTGTTTCCACCAGGCAGCAATCCCCCCTTCTTGGCCCTGAGTTTGTCAGTTTACCCATCCCACCCATTCATTTACCCAGTTCTTAACTGAATTGCCTGCTGTAGGAGGTGTAGGAGGTGTTAGGGATGCATCTTTGAAAAACAGATTCCTTGTCCTCATGGAGCTTACGATTTAGCTTAAGGGATGACTTCTCTCTTCACTCTATTTATTTTATTTTATTATTTTTTAAGGATTTTATTTATTTGACAGAGAGAGACACAGTGAGAGAGGGAACACAAGCAGGGGGAGTGGGAGAGGGAGAAGCAGGCTTCCCGCGGAGCAGGGAGCACGATGTGGGTGGGGCTCGATCCCAGGACCCCGGGATCATGACCTGAGCCGAAGGCAGATGCTTAATGACTGAGCCACCCAGGCGCCCCTATTTTATTTTCTTTTTTAAAAAATTTTATTTATTTGACACAGAGAGAGAGATCACAAGCGGGGGGCGGGGGGAGGAAGAGATCACAAGCGGGGTGGGCAGAGGGAGAGGGAAAAGCAGGCTCCCGGCTGAGCAGGGAGCCTAATGCAGGGCTCGATCCTAGGATGCTGGGATCATGACCTGAGCCGAAGGCAGACACTTAACCGACTGAGCCACCCAGGTGCCCCTCCTCACTCTGTTTAATGATGATTTGTTGGGCCAAGGTAGAGCGGAGATGGTGTAAGTGCCTTAGAGCACTTAGGACTAGCAAATAGAGCCACGTTTTTTTTTTTTTTTAAAGATTTTATTTATTTATTTGACAGAGAGAGACACAGCGAGAGAGGGAACACAAGCAGGGGGAGTGGGAGAGGGAGAAGCAGGCTTCCCGCGGAGCAGGGAGCCCGATGTGGGGCTCGATCCCAGGACCCTGGGATCATGACCTGAGCCGAAGGCAGACGCTTAACGACTGAGCCACCCAGGTGCCCGAGCCACGGTTTAATATAGTGAACTTGTGATCATCTGGATCAATGATAAGGATAAAAAAAGAAAACCCCAATGGTTTATAGTTGCTTTTAGACTGTGGTTCGGTATAGTTAGATGTGTGCACCTTACTTGGTAATGTTTATTTTTCCCTGCCTTGTTTCTAGCACTTTAGTTGTTGCTGTATTTGGATGATTTACTTACAAAAAGTTATGAGTTCGTCATCAGCTATACTCCTCCTAGTATTTACATACCGTAGCACTCGGTTTCCGAAGTGCTTTCATCTCCTACATGCTCCCTGGGCAGTCTGGGAGAGTCGCGAGTGGGGGAGATTGTTGGCACCGCCTGCCGCAGAGGAAACTGGGTAAAGGCCGGACCTGCAGCAGCTGGCTCTTGAGACTTCTCCTAGGTGGTGACCTAACCTGATGAGTCTAAAGAACCGAGGCATCCACGGGAAGCTGTTGGAATCTTTACCTCTGTGGACATTCATTCTCTCAGTGACCATTAAGTCTTTCTCATGTGCCGGGTGCTGGGCTGGGTTCTGGGGATGTACAAATGTAGAAAGCAGGGACTCAGCCCCTGAAGAACTCAGTCTAATCATACGGGCGATGGGCCAGCCCTTCTCCTTTGCTGGATCAAACGGACAGGATTTAGTGTAGCAAAGAAAATAAAAGTTAGCTGGCTGCAAGAAATTACTGAGGACCGTGAAATGACAGCGCAAGGGACTTCTTCCCTTGAGGTCCTTCATTGTAGAGAGAGATAGTTGGTTATGTCTGACTCAGAGAGAAGAGTAGGAATGAAGCGATCTCCCCGGTCCTTCCCGGTTAGGTTGCCATTCCCTGTGTGATACCAAAGCTCGGTACGCCTTGGAAAGGTGATTTCACTTTTAACTTACAATGTTAATGATTATTTCCCGCTCTTCTTTGTTCCGTCCTGGGCTTGTTGCTGTAGCCACCTACACGCAGATCCAGCCCCACTCCCTGATTCAGCAGCAGCAGCAGATCCACCTGCAGCAGAAGCAGGTGGTCATCCAGCAGCAGATTGCCATCCACCACCAGCAGCAGTTCCAGCACCGGCAGTCCCAGCTCCTGCACACGGCCACGCACCTCCAGCTGGCCCAGCAGCAGCAGCAGCAGCAGCCCCCACCGCCCCCGCCCCCGCCCCCCCCGCCTCCCCCGCCGGCCACCCCCCTCCCTGCCCCTCAGCCGCCGCAGGGCCCGCCTACGCAGCAGGTCCCACCTTCCCAGTCCCCGCAGCAAGCCCAGACCCTGGTGGTTCAACCCATGCTTCAGTCTTCACCCTTGTCCCTCCCGCCTGACCCAATCCCCAAGCCACCCATCCCCATCCAGTCCAAGCCACCTGTAGCACCCATCAAGCCTCCCCAGCTAGGCGCCACGAAGATGTCAGCTGCCCAGCAACCACCGCCCCACATCCCTGTGCAAGTCGTGGGCACCCGGCAACCGGGGACGGCCCAGGCGCAGGCTCTGGGGTTGGCACAGCTGGCGGCCTCCGTACCTACTTCCCGGGGGATGCCCAATACGGTGCAGCCTGGGCAGGCCCACTTGGCCTCCTCACCACCTTCATCCCAGGCTCCCGGGGCACTGCAAGAGTGCCCCCCCACATTGGCCTCTGGGATGAGCCTGGCTCCCATGCAGGGGACAACACATGTGGTGAAGGCTGGGGCTACGACCTCCTCACCTGCTGTGGCCCAGGTACCTGCTGCCTTCTACATGCAGTCCGTGCACCTGCCGGTGAGTGAGGTCTGATGGTTTTGAGGGCACGGTCACCCTTGAGTGGACCTGGGGCTCAGTGGACCCATATGGATCTTAACTTGGGAGGGGAGTAAAGAGTTGGGAAGGTTGAGATGCTGGTATTTATCATCTTACCTTCATTACTTCCTTAGAAGCCCCATCTCCAAATACAGCCATACTGGGGTTAGGACCTAGGGATTGGGAGGGGAGGGGACCACAAACATTTAGTCCATGACAGATAACGTAATTAATATGTGTGAGTGAGCATGTATGTGTGTGGGGTGTGTGTGTGTGTGTGCACGCATGCGCACGAATATGGTATTGCAGCAACTGCTCTGTTAATTGTTTCGTCTGTGACAACTATTTGTTACAAACTGTAAAACTTAAACTGCTATGTGCTTCTTTTATAAGACAGACATTGATGGAAGGTTAAGATACTGGTATTTATTTGTTCCTTTTGTAGGAGACATTAATGCATATAATAATCTGTACTTCATACTCCTAAATTTGCTACTGAAATCATTCTGGGTTTTTGGATCTGTACTAAGTTAGATCAAGATAGCCTTAATCACTTAAATTGGTCTTTAGAAAAACAGTGGTTCTCAGTGGGGCCATAATGAACCCAGGATCCCGAGGTGTAGGTCAGGACTAAATGTGACAGTTTCTTTTGTCCTGATGTAGAAGATACGCTTCTTGGGAATGACCGGGAATTTTAGTGTACTGTGGGAAGTACACAAATTGGGAAATCTGGAACTAAGAACATTTTCACTGACAGTATGGGAGTCATTGAGGTTCCTTATTATCCTTCACTCATAAATCTTGGTTTCTTTCCTATTCTTCACTTTATAGAGCAAACCCCAGACACTGGCTGTCAAACGCAAGGCAGAGTCTGAGGAGGAGAGAGACGATGTCTCCACATTGGGTTCAATGCTTCCTGCCAAGGCATCTCCAGTAGCCGAGAGCCCAAAGGCCATGGAGGAGAAGAGCAGTCTTGGAGGTGAGTAACTGACTTCTGCAGTCCTTTTGGAGTGCGGAGATTAGAGACCTGTTCTGAGTGAGCTCGGAGCTAAATCTGGTTCCGTAGAAGATGCGCCTGAACTTGGTGGACGAATGGGTAGATCCAAAAACAGGGACTCCAGGGTGAATGATCAAAGGTGAGCATGTATGATTGTGGAAGATCAGACTGGCTTGGCTAATAGATGGATCAATTATGTCATCCCCTATCTGTTCCTTAATTTGTTCCAGAGAAAGTTGAACCAGTGACTGGTGTGAATGCTAATACTCCAAGCAGTGAACTAGTAGCCTTGGCTCCTGCCCCATCTGCACCCCCTCCTACACTAGCCATGGTGTCCAGACAAATGGGTGACTCAAAACCTCCACAGGCCATCGTGAAGCCCCAGATTCTCACCCACATCATTGAAGGCTTTGTTATCCAGGAAGGAGCAGAGCCTTTCCCGGTGAGGGCAGGGCCATAAGGTGGGACTTTCAAGTGGGGACTTGGTCTGATTATTATCTTTCCAAAGTCCACTAAAATCAAGTCTCAGAACCATTTAATTATTCGAGAATGGTTCAGTTCTGTTGTTTGTATGGTTAATTGTAAAGAAGGAAGGGAAGGGGGAAAGGAAAGAATATGTGTAGACCAGCAAATGAAAGTGTTGGGAAGAGAAGGAAGAAGCTATAATGTTTAGTTACACAAACTAGGCTGTATTATAATGAAGAAATTTGTGGTAGAGAAGTTAAGGGACTTTTCTAGATACCAGGAGTTGCAGAACTAGGACTAGAACAACAGGTATCTGCAACTTTGGAAGGAAAAGGACAAGCTAGAGAGCCAAGGTAGGAACCTGTTTTCCAATGGCTCATCTGAAAAGAGCCAGTTAGGGCCTCTTGATTGCCACGTTGAAAAATGTTTCTCTAAACCAGACTTGGCCATTAACTCCGAGAACCAGGCAAAGGCACGGCGGTGAGAAGTAACTGGGGAAAGTTATAGAGAAGCAGAAAGGGACTAGGCTAACCTAACTGTAAACTTTTTCTGGCACAGGTGGGTTGTTCTCAGTTACTGAAAGAGTCTGAGAAGCCACTACAGACTGGCCTCCCGACAGGGCCGAATGAGAATCAGTCAGGGGGCCCCTTGGGAGGGGACAGCCCATCTGCTGGTAAGTATTTATTTAGAGACCCATCTGGGGAAGGAGGCTCAGGGAGATGTGTTTGAGGACTCAGTGTAAAATGGTAATTATTTAAAGTGGGAGGTATACAAAGTCCATCCACACACAGGAACTGTATTAAATATCAGAATGTGTAGAATCACACAAAAGGAGTTCCCTATCGGATTAGGGTGATTTAACAAGCCAACCTGAATTTTATTTACTTGTTTACTGTAAGGATGTATTTTTCAAAAGATGATCTAAAATAGTATATTTCTTAATTTCCATTTCTCCTTATTCTAGGTTTTATAATCTATATTAAGGTCTCTTGTTTACATTTCTCCCACTGCTTTTGTAAACTTTTGTTGGGAGAGGGATCCTGTATCTTTCTAGTTAGTAATTAGTTCCTCTCTCCTATTCTGAATTGCAGTCTTGTCTGCAGTCTGAGAGTATGAATTGGGATAATCAGTCATCGAAAATGGAAACTAGGCTGGTTTAAGTCAGGAAGACCATGCTGTTCTTGAGGGATGTGTCTTTATGGTTTTGGATTTTGAGCTTTATGTTTGAGGGATTCTGAATTAGGTTGTGTAGGTCTTGGGGGGGCAAACCCTGAAAGTAATTAGAGTCAGCCGTGGGCCTAATGATGGCCCAAGCGGCAGCAGTACCAGTGACAAGTCTCCAGGGATGCCTTGTTTTCCAGAGCTAGATAAGAAGGCAAATCTCCTGAAGTGTGAGTACTGCGGGAAGTATGCTCCTGCTGAGCAGTTTCGCGGCTCCAAGAGGTTCTGCTCAATGACCTGCGCTAAGAGGTACCATGGGCACCCACCCTCCCTTCCTCACCTTCAGCACCAGCTTCTCCATCTAACAGTGGGCCCCTTCCCTAGGATCACCTCACAGCTGATGTTTCCCGTCTTCTTTGCTTTCGTGTTCTTCCCCGAGTCGGTACCTAAAATACCAATTCCCATGTAGCGAAGGCTAGCCAGGTGGTTGTCTCTGGCACCGCTGACATCCCATATATGCCCCGACCCGTAGGTATAATGTGAGCTGTAGTCACCAGTTCCGGCTGAAGAGGAAAAAAATGAAAGAGTTCCAAGAAGCCAACTATGCTCGCGTTCGTCGGCGTGGACCCCGCCGTAGCTCCTCTGACATCGCCCGTGCCAAAATCCAGGGCAAGCGCCACCGGGTGAGCGTCTTTTGCAGAGCCAGCAACTTTTAAAATGGTCCTTTTTCCTTCCTCTTTCCCTACGGGGCAGTTCCTTTGCCCCGGTAAAAGAGTGAGAGACCAGAACTCTGAGTTTTGTATTGATGGCATTACTCCAAATTCCAAGAGATCCTGACTCCTTGTCTCTTCTCACCTGATTACTGGTTCATGTGTCCATTAATCATTACATTTGACAAAATCTAGATTACGATTCTTGGAAGGAGGGGAGAATCAAGAAAGTGATCGTTTATACTTGAAAGTTACTTGAGAGTGGACTAGTGACTCCGGGCATTTGCAAAGTACAGTTTCTTCACTGTAATACTAGTTTCTCCTCTATGCCCAGTATTAACCCGAACCCAGTTGACCGGGAAGGGGCGAGGGAAAGAAACCTTCTGACACTTATTCATGACCTCACTGCTTTGTGTTGTTCTCCGCAGGGTCAAGAGGACTCTAGCCGGGGTTCAGATAATTCCAGTTACGATGAAGCACTCTCTCCGACATCTCCTGGGCCTCTATCTGTGCGAACTGGGCATGGAGAACGTGACCTGGGGAACCCCAATACAGCGCCACCGACGCCGGAATTACATGGCATCAACCCTGTGTTCCTGTCCAGCAATCCCAGCCGTTGGAGTGTAGAAGAGGTGTATGAGTTTATTGCTTCTCTACAAGGTATTGAGGGCTTATCCAGTAGAACCCAGATCACATACAGGTTTACTTTTCTTTAGATTATCCCACATGGGCCTTTGTGACAGGGAACAGACTAGAACTGACTTTTAAGCAGTAGGGGCTTAAGTATGGTTATGACGAAGGCTCTATTCATATTTACCCAGGTTACTTGCCCACAGCCTGGTTTCTTAATTTCCTTTTGGGCTGATTGTCCTCTACTATGTCAGCAATCTTGCAATGTTTGATTTTCACTTTTATATTTCTTACTAATAATTTTTGGATAAAGTATGTTTTTTATATGTGATTTTGTGATACCAGACATAGATAAAAGACTGTTTCCACTAAAGGGATTAGGAAAGTAGGGGCCATCGTTACCCCACACTCTTCCAGGCAGGATTGTTTGTAAGCTGTTCTTGACAAAGGATGGTTTTCTCCAGAAAAGAAAATCACCTTACCCTTTTTGCCATTTGTCTGAATTCTCGGCCCTTAAACAAAGATGCCCTATAGGCTCTGAACTTTTGATTTTTTTGCTACTGTGAAAGAAAACATGCGGTCTTGCTCCTTCCCTTTTCTCCCTCAAGCTATTTGAATGAAGTTATTTCTGTGATTGAACTTTGTTCTTCTTTCCTCTTGGCTTTTTTACATAGCCAGTTTCTCGGACTTCATTTTACTTCCAAAGCTTCCCACCTCAGACTTTTATATTCCTGAATTTAGGATGAGTACTTTGGGATTAACCACTGCTGGGTCTCCATTTTTTCATCTTGAGTTTCCCCCTCCTATCCTCTGGTGCCACCACCTAGTTTCTCATATGTATTCCCACCATTTCCTTCTAGGCTGCCAAGAGATTGCAGAGGAGTTTCGTTCCCAGGAGATTGATGGACAGGCCCTTTTATTACTTAAAGAGGAACATCTTATGAGTGCCATGAACATCAAGTTGGGCCCTGCCCTCAAGATCTGCGCCAAGATAAACGTCCTCAAGGAGACCTAAGGTGGCCCTCTTGCACAAACGAGCCGAAGGCAGACACTCTCCACTGTCCAGGTTATAACCTGGTACCAGCAGACTCTACAGGGAAGAAAGAGCTGTTCCAATTACGTAAATCTGAGACAGGGAAGAAAAGTGCAAGAATTTGTTGCTGGTGCTACATGGCGGGAGCTGTGACATTTTCTCTGGTTCTACCTTATTTTTTAAAATCATTACAGTTCTCACTTTTCTCACCTACCCTAATCTAATCTTTATAAAAGAGGCAGTCTAGAGAACTAGGACTGCTCAGCCTTATCCTGGAGTGGAGTATCTAGCCAGGGTCTCAGTTCTCCAAGAGGAGGAGTAGACAGTATGGTAAGGTAAGGAAGTGGGTGGGACGTAGGTGTGCCTCCACAACGGGAGAGGTAGGGTTCTTCTAGCTTGTGTGACACAAGTTTAGTGACATCTGGTACTCCCTCTCTTCCCTCTGGATTGCCCAACTGCGGCTGTGGCCCAGAGTTTTCTTTGTTGTCGCTCCCTTAGTACTGAACGTCTTCTCCTGCATCCATGGCAGAGTCAGTCGCTGGTGCAGAGACTTGGCTGGTGTCATTCTGATTTGCTGCAGGGGCTAAAAGGTGTGTGGCACATATGTGGCTGTCATTCTTTCCGCATCCCCCTGCTCCCTTCAGTTTCCCTGTTGTGTCTCCTACCCTGCCTTTCTTTTCAATTCAGCTCTGCTCTGTCCTATAGCTTTATTAAAACGAGAGTGTGTGGGGCTGAGGTCAGGAGTATAAGTACCTGCCTTAGGCGCTATTCCTTATACAACAAAAATATTAAATATTTTTTTCCTCCTCAGTAAAAGGATAAAAATTGGTCTCAGTTGTCTCTTACTCCATTCCAGTGTCTCTGTCCTCTTCTTTCATACAAAAGACTAGGGCAACTTGTTTGTTTTTTTAATCTTTTACGTGTTTTTATACAAAAAAATGTATTTTTTTTTGTTTGTTTTGCATTTTTAAAACTGGGGGAGGGATGCAAACAAATAACAAAAAAGATGTTTTTATAACATTATTTTCCCTGTTTAGAAAAGAAGAAAAAAAAAATCATTCCAATAGTATTTAAAAGTCCAAAGATGAAATAATTTCATTTTCTTCCCTAAAGGCTATTTAAAAAGCCCCTGCCTACTGATTCCATCCTCTTGTGTCCAGTGGAGCCATGTTACTCTTCAATGGCCCAGGTTCACTATTACAGAAAGATCGGGCCGCCAGGCTTCTGGGCACATGGTCTAAACAAAAAAGTGGAAGCATCAGAGGATTCAAAACCTTTCCCCACAGAAACTGTTGTGGGCAAGATACTTCCCTGAGCCAGAAGGGACAGGTACAGCAGCATTCCACACCCAGAGCACAGGATGGCAAAGCCCTAGATGTCCCAACTCTGCTTTCATTCCCTTTCCAGAAGATTGGGGGAGGGGAGCGGGGAGAAGTCGACATGCCTGTCAAGAAAGTGCAACACATTTAGAAATACGGGTGGGGGAACAGCTTAGAAGAAAAGCTCTGCCAGCTTTTACTGCAAGTGGGAGAAGAAAGCCATCGAGGAGATCCCACTACAGGTAAACAGACTTCCTTTTCTGGAACACCTGTAGCACAGGAGGTCCAATTCACTTTCCCTTTCCAATGGACTAGACTTCTGGATAAGGCATTTTGGCCACATATGGACCAATGACCACGAGCCCACAATCCAGGGCCCAGTTCCGGCTATAAGGTCACTCCAATGCCAACAACTGATGTGATGGTATTTTATAATCCTCTAAGTGGGAAATTAAAACATTTTCCCCATCCTAATCCCAGAGGTGGGAGAAGCAAGTCTGCAACATCTCCAGGCTCAGACCAAATGGCAATACTTGGAATGCAACCAAGTAATCACCACAGAGTAGTTACAAGCAGCAAGAAATTACATCCAGATTCTCATGGAGACTACTGTAGGGTACAGAGTAACAGCATGAAAGCAATCAAACCTTGTATAAATAATGTTGCTTTACCTTTTTTTTTTTTTAATTAAAGAAATCCAGTGTCTCAAAAACTTGTGAAAATGTGTTTTAAAAAGGAGCCTGCCACACTTTTTTGCTCACTCAAACTATCCTACTTGTACCTTTGATACCAAGAGATAGTATAATAGCCTCTTCTGCACAGGCCCTATTTTGTCTCTGTCCTACAACTGTACTCTCTAGAGGAAAAACAAAATAGGGAACAAAAGGAAGGCATTTCTACTAGTGAGAAGAGAATACAAATCAAAAGCAAACTGGAAAGCAAGAGCAATGTTAAGGGTGGGATGAGAGACTGGAGTGGAGACTGCTTAAGAAATCTGGCTGAGTATGCTTTGGTTTGGGGGACTGAAGCAGCAGCTGGGCATTTAAAGTGCAATCACATTGGTAATAAATGATCATCCCTTTCTTCTGACTCCTCCCCCAGCTGATCGTCCCCCACACCACGATATGCAGCAGGCACATTTCGGGGTTTAGAACGGCACACAAAGTCACAACCATCCTGCAGAGAGAAGCAAAGGAAGGAAATGATAAATTGGAATAACCAACTTCGAGGGTGAGACAAAATGTACCTATGGTCTAAGAATATGACAAGAACTAGGTTTCTTCAAGGAAGATGAAGAGAAAATCCAGAAGCTCTAAGGATCAGCCTAAATTGAATTTAGGCCTAATGGGAGAAAAATTCTAATTAGGTCTTTCTTTCTCCCCATCCAGGACCCTATTTAATAGCTTTATCATATTCCTCAATTTAAGCAACAGTGTTGCTCTTCCAGCCAAGTCTTTAGCAATGCCAGACACCAAGATGTTACTTTGTACCAGGGCCCACAAGTACTTTGTACTTGGTTTGCTGGGACTTCTGTGGGTTTAGCACCAAAGTCCTATGTCCTTGGAAATCCCTCAGTCTGGGTAAACCAGGATGGTTGGTCATTCAACCTTGCCCGCAGGCTACAGACTCAGCCAGCAATCCTATTACTTACTGCTACCAGGTTGCCAAGATCTTGCCAGAAGGCTAAGTGGGGAAACTGCTCCATTCCCTTGGCTCCCACCACCAATCGCTGGTATAGGAACCCCCCGATGATATAGACCGCAACCAGTGATGCAAACCTATGAGGAAGAAAAACATCTCTACTTAAAAACCAAGGAATAGTAAAACTCTGATAATAAAGATAATCTTTATATTCATTAGTGGTTTCCCAGTCTATATTCTATAAAAATGGGGGGAAAAAAAAAAACCAAAGCAGGAGGGTACCTTCTTTAGAAAAGCAATTAGAGCACTAAAAGCAAAGGCTCAGACAAAAATAAGACCTAGTGTGTGACTCTTAGAGCCAATAGGTACTATTAGCTGTATAGTTCCATTTCTCCAAAAGTTATTATAATCTAATGGGATAGTATTAAAAACTGTCCAGTCCTCCAGTATGGAATATGAAGCATTTCCAAATGCAAATATTTATCAGGGGTGAAACATTAGATCTAATTTTTTTTAAGCCTGCATAGTCAAGAGTTTAAAGAGGATTTTCACAAAGTTTCCCACCTCCAATTATGGTATAGTGCGTGCACACACACGAACACGCAGAATTTGTGTCGAAATATCACCAAGTAATTGAGTTTAAGGAAAAAATAAAAAAGGAAGGTTTTGGATTGATAAGGGAAAAAGCACTCACGTGACTAATAAGATAGAACCCACACTGAGGTGGGAGATCTCTGGGGAACAGGCCAGGCTGCTATCCATCTCAAAGAGGTAGAAACAATCTTGAACTTTGCCTCGCTCCTCAGACACAGGGTTAAAATTGCCCTGATGAAGGACAGAACACAATGCTTATGTGGTAAACTGTTTCCTTTTGACCCTTACTTAGAAAAGAAAAAACCCACAAGCTAAAAAAGCATTTGCTTTCTCTTGGTTCAATAACTTATTTTCCACGTATGATGGAAGACGGGTGCCTGTGACACAAGGAAAAACTGAACTTCTAGTTTTCTCCTATCCATCCCGCTGTATCTTGTCCCCTCTGGAAATTCTCTCCCACCTCAGGCCAGTCCTGTCATCTGTTCTCTAGGCTCGTGTGCCCCAGGACGCCTCACCGCTAGCGTGTGTCGATTGCAGGAGATCATCACCACTGCACGACGCTGCTCCATGCCACAGTGACTGTCATATTCGTCACCCCCTTTATAGATCAGCATGATCCAATTACCTGAGGAGGGACAAGGGAAATGTTGCTTTGGGGTGGGGGAAAAGCAGAGGCAGGCCTGGGTACAATGGTAGAACGGCACTGAGGAGTTCAATGAAATTGGTCTTAATTAAAATAACCAGTATCAATATGAGCTCTGTAGAACAGAAATACCAAGCTAAATCCTGCTTCTTTGTAACAGCTCTGTGTTCCCTTAAGACAACTAAGAATCAGATATTCATATAAGAATAATCCTAATTTTCCACATTAAAGGCAGGCAACTGATAGTACAAAAACAATTAGGACCCATACTCTGACACGGGTTCACATTTTCTGAACATCTGCTAACTTCAGAAGAGGTTCCATAAAATTCTTAGGTGGCAGAGCAAAACCTAAGATTTAAAATGAGCCACAGATAAATGCAATGTGGATGATTTTTAAGATCAGGAGCCATTTCTTCTTTAGTATTTATGGCATTCAACTTTCTTTTGCAAAATATCCTTTGATTTATCAATCACGTGAGGTGAATAAGGTAAAAATTCTTCTAATCTTGCATATGAAGAAACACAAGAAGATGAAATGATTTTTCAAAGTCACAGGACAAGTAAACATGAGCTGGGTAAAAAATCCAGTCTTCCAATCCCTACCCCCAAACTCTTGATGTTATTTTTCATTATATTATTGATATGAACAAATATTTGCACTGGAAAATACAGTTATCTGCTTAAGGGAGGGAATCAGACCACAGCTGCTCATAGTTCTTTCCAGCAATATGATTTTATGACTTTTGAGAAACCTAATCACCATAGCACAAGTTGGTTGGGGAAGTTTTTGTAGACTGGTTTGCAAAAAAGCTTAATGTCTGAAAATGTAACTGGCAAAACTGGACTAATTCGATGAGAAATGGTCGTTGTTGGTATGTTCAAGTCTGGTGTGAAAAACACATGAAGCTACAGAATCCCAGCTAGATTCTTCTTTATGCATGAGCTTTTCATTAACTTTAAAACAAACACATAAAGGTCCTGAGCCATGCTCCAGAGGAGCTGTGTTAGTCTCAGGTGAGCTGAAGCACATGTACCATACGATACTCAAAAGAGAATGGAAAAGGCTGACACAGGACTGTCAGAGGAATTGACATGGGATCAATTAATCAACAGGGAGAGTCTTACTTCCATTGAAGATGTGAGTCTCGTTGAGTCTCCCTACCACTGTCTCCTTCCCGTTACTTTTGTTGATCTGCACCAGGCCTGCCCCAGAGGTGCGGTTGCCAGCTTCCCGGCACACCCTGAACATGTAGATGTATGTGTCTGGGCCCTGGCCCACAGTGCTCTCAAAGCTGTAAGGAGAAGTGAGGAGAACAAAGCAAGAATTACTGGCTATCAGCCTAGGACAAGCAGCCTCTCTTCCTTTAAGCTGCCCCCCCTCCCCCAAGTGTGATCAATTTATTTATCTGATGTCACAACTAAATGTACTAGTGAATAATATTTGTTGATCATGAGATATCCATGTAATAGTGAATAGTTTATTTGTTGAATGAGACAATCTTAACTATTGATGATGACTGATTAAAACAACATCCAAGACAGCTAGATATTCTAGAATACCTGTTCTAGACCATGCTGAAGTGTCAGTTGCTATTTCCCTGTGAATAAGGATCTATGTTCATGGGAAATATCCCATGGTCCCTTGTTCTTTGAAGATTATCTTCAGATTTATATACCCGAAGATTCCTGACACTTATGATGTATATAGGCCTCAATGTTTATCTGATACTTCTAAAGTCCTATTATATGGAAGTACCAAATAATGCTTTTTAATTCCTACAAGGTGGTCTCCTGGATCCAGTCTTGAAAACAGTTACTCTTCTGCATAAGAGAATTGCACATTGCTACTAAAAACTGGGTTGAGAATTTGCTCTATAGCATAAAAAAAAAGTAGGGGTGCCTGGGTGGCTCAGTAGGTTAGGCGTCCGACTTGATCTAATCTCAGGTCTTGACCTCAGGGTTGTGGATTCTAGCCCTACATTGGACTCCACGCTGGGCATGGAGCCTACTTAAAAAAAAAAAAAAAAAAAAAAAATGAAGATACTATGGCCAAATAAGGCCAGTATTACTGAAGTTCAGATTAGAATCGTCTCCCAGAGGAGGTTATTATACATGTATTCCCTCCACATAGAGTAGTAATACTAAAATAAAGTCAGTAAGTGGAGGAAAAGAAAATTTTTTTTTAACATTTTATTTATTTATTTAAAAGATTTTATTAAACAGAGAGACACAGCGAGAGAGGGAACACAAGCAGGGGGAGTGGGAGAGGGAGAAGCAGGCTTCCCGTGGAGCAGGGAGCCCAACGTGGGGCTCGATCCCAGGAACCGGGATCATGACCTGAGCCAAAGGCAGACGCTAATGACTGAGCCACCCAGGGGCCCCAAGATTTTATTTGTTTTAAAAGTGTCTCTACCCAATGTGGGACTCGAACTTACAACCCCAACATCAAGAGTTGCATGCTCCACCAACTGAGCCAGCCAGGCGCCCTGGAGGAAAAGATTCTTTAACAAAGTTATTTTCTCAAGCCCTTCAAAGCTCTTCTCATCTACCTTTTGTTATACAGTGGTTGCAGCCTCTTCAGTAGAGCCAACTCTTTCTCGGACTCTCGACCTTTTTCTCCCACCAGATCGCAGGTTTTTTCTTCTGTCTGCCAGGATTCTCTTACTACCACAGCTAGGAGCAGTGGCAGGAGCAGTCCAGTCCTCCAGCAGCTGCAGAAGGGGAACATCCTTTTGGGAGAGGGGGTGTGGGTGTTGAGGAAGCAGCAGAAGATCAGGAGAGGGGGGAAAGAGATAAAGCACACGAATGTGTCATCTTTACAGTTTTATCTTCCATCCATCACTTATTTTACACTAGTCAGTTTTCCTCATCACGAATTTGGGTTTTATTTTCTTGTGTCTATTTCAAGCTTTTAGCTTTCACCCATTATTTTTCCCCCGTTCTTTAATATTCAGAATAGGATTCATAATCTTTAGGTTTCTCTTTTTCTTTTTATTTATTTTTAAAGATTTACTTATTTATTTTGAGACAGAGAGTGCAAGCATCTTTACTGTTTTGTGAAAAGTCAGACTGCAGTATCTCATAAAGTTTAATACTAGTTCATAAAAACTGCCTCAACCTGCGGTCCTCCCTAAGATAACAATGAAATTATAATACTTGATAAAGTCTAGTTGAAAGTTATTGAGAAAGATGTAAGATAGGGAGAGGGACTTCAGTACTCTGGATCCTAACTTCTCCTATCAATAGTCAGGAGCATCCAACAGTCTTTGTTCATATTCACCATAGGAAAGATGACTAGAGATAAACACAGCCATAGCACCTAACAGTTGACATTTATCTACTTTAATGGCTCATCTCTGAAAACACATTCAATCATTTAAATTATAGGAAGAAGAAAATTCACTAGGTCAAAGTGAGTGAAGACGTCTTCCAAAACCCACCTCAGGCTCTACATGTCACAAATCTTAAGAGTTTCTCAATTTCCAGTAAGCAGAGCTGTCTTTGTACACTCAGAACTGGTAACAATTCTTGGGAATCACTAAGTCACTTTCCAATTCACCTGCTCCTTGTACTGCTCTAGGAATGGAAACACATGGTTCCACTTCCCAAACTCATTTTCTTTTCTCTAATCCATCCTCACACCCAGGACATATTGATTTACCCTTGCAAAAGACTTCACTCTAATGTCCATTAGTTAATGATCCCCCAGGCCATTGCTACTTGTTAATTTCCTAACAGTGTCACTGTTATCATACACAGATTTAATTCTTCCAAACTTTTCTCACTTGTAATAACATGCTTCCAGACTACAAGCCTGGACTTTGGTTAATACTCTTTAAAATCCTCTAATTCTTTTTCAGGCTGTTTCATCAACTCCCGTGCATTTCTAGAATATAAAACTAGGCAGAGTTTGATGGGTACTAGTAAGTTTAAAAATAGGAAAATGGAAGCTCTGAGCTCTGACTGAATTCTCTCTACTCCCCTAAACAAACTTACACTTGACCTTCTGTTTTCTACACTCCACTAGGGCAACAAATGCTTGGGAAGTTGTCTCCCTGACTTTGTGTATTTCTTTCTTTCTTTTTTTAAGATTTTATTTATTTATTTGAGAGAGAGAGACACAGCGAGAGAGGGAACACAAGCAGGGGGAGTGGGAAAGGGAGAAGCAGACTCCCCATTGAGCAGTGAGCCCTCCACTGCCGATCCCAGGATGCAGGGATTATGACCTGAGCCGAAAGGCAGACACTTAACCGACTGAGCCACCAGGCGCCTCAACTTTGTGTATTTCCAAAATCAACCCACTATAGTAGTATTAATGAAGTCCACAGAATAATTATCGCCAGTCACAAAATCTGAGGCCCCCCATAAACACATTTAAAGCACTAATAGGAAACTTAATATTGAGTGCTTGCCTTTTACTCTTAAAAGCACTTAACATGCATTAACTAATTAATCCTTACAAAAACGCTATGCAGTAAATACAATTACTGTCCTTATTTTACAGGTGAGAAAACTGAGACACAGCCAGTGGAGTGACCCAGAAAATCTGGCTCCAGAGCTCATGGTCTACACTTAACCACTACATGTGTATCCCCTTTCACATTAATTTTTGGGGGCTCAAGAGGAGGCAGCCAAAGCCTTGCTTTCTTTTTGACAAAGCAGGGGGGAAGTGACTCCTCACACAGTTCACTGAATAGGAGGTGGAATAAAGAACTCAAACCTCAAACTCCTACCTTCCCTAAATTAACTCATTGCTCAACACACTACGTGACCAGCTGCGTTCCTAAAAAAGTATTAAGAGATTTTTATTAGATTGATTTAACATGCCATATTCTTTATATTCTCTCAGGATCTAATTTAAAATTTCAACATTCTAGATTCTCAAGCTTTTTTTTTTCTTTTCCCCAGGACCAGTTTTCTGGAGGGGATGCTCACACAGAAGGCTGTGTTGTATGGCCTCAAAGTTAGCTCCTTATTTGTTAACAGTTGATGATTTCTTTCCCCAAATTAGAACAAAGAATCTTACAAAACTGGGATAGGATAAAGGGTTAAACACCCTGCAGTCTACATTAGTGGAGCTGAACCATCTTTCATTTGCTTATAGGTTCAAGAAGTTAGGATGAGAATCAACTTATACTCTTCTCTTTTCTGCTTAAGGTTTGTCGGTTTTGAGCTACTTCTTTTTGATTCAGTGGCAAATGCTCGAAGTGCTTTATCTATTATGTTAATCTTCACAGCCCAGAAAAGTAGGTATAATTTCTCTCATTTTACAGATGAGGACACTGATGCTTATAGACGTTACATTATTTGCCCTAGGTCATACAAGTATTAAACATGTATGAAGTTGGTGCAGCAAGTTGGAGAATTCATGGCATAAAGCTATTTTCTGGAAAATTTCTGATAAATACACGGGTGCAAAAATTTATTAGGGAGAGTATGAGATCCAAGGGCTGTGTAGTTCCCTTTTAATGTGCTACAATTACATCCTCAAGGTGCAATAGTTTGTCTAGATATTTTGGAAATAAAGGGCAGGACTTTAAGATTTTGAAAAATCCCCTTCAATTTTCTTGTTCTAGGACAGATCTATTTTGGTAATGCCAAACAATTCTCTTCAATGGGATGACCCATGACTAAGCCAGGAATCGGGAAGCAGTTCACATCACTGGGCGTCTGTACCACTCTTTACCACCCCTCAAGACTAGCCATGAGCATTTTCCATTTTTCAGTGGAATTTCTACTTTCCGCTCTCTGGCTCATTCCTGAGGTAGCGGCTCTTATCTCCTGTCTCCAGCAGCCTACCCTTTTAGACCAGCCCTAACTAGCTAAACGACCCAGTGCTGAAAAGCCTTAGAGAAGTAGCTCTAGGTCCCATGGGCGGAAGCTCCCCACAAAAAGAAAACACTAGATAAGCTCTCTAGTAGCTACTCCATACTATACACGCAACCCCTTCAAACTTCTCCCAGGGTTCTAGAAATTCTCATTCCGTCTCATCTCCTGACTTTCCAACTGCCTAGAGCCGTATCCTCTCCAAATGATGCCACTATGCCTTCCTGCACGATGCAGGCCAAAATTCCCTCTACGGGTATCCAGTAACACCTCAAACGACTCCATACCCAGGGTCCTTCCTTTCTCTGCCTTCCAAACACACGTCGATTCCCTCTCCAGTCTTGGTAGGTCTTTTCTTCCCTCACTCCCTTCGGGACTCTAACTCCCCGCCCTCACGCCTCCGCCTCCATTCTGCCCTAAGGCTCCTTAGCTGGAATTTTGGCTCGAACCCTGGCCAAAGGAGACTTAGAGATCCCAGCCCCTGTTACGGACACCGAGGTGTGAGCGTTCTCCAGCTCCCCTCCTCCTCCACGGCCCTCATACTCACGTGTCACGGGCAAAGGGAGTAGCCAAGGCGCAGAATCCCCGGCTGAATACCTGTCTGGGGCTGGGACACTGGGCCAGCGAGGGGCCAGCCGCAGACCCCGGACCCAGAACTCGTGTTAAAGGTTCCCCAATGCGCCTCGTTGTGCTCCACTCCGGGAACCGGAAACAGGAAGCACCAGGCGTCCTCTGGGCAACTGCTCCTCCCACTAGACCCCGCGGCATGTGACCGAAGAACCATTTCGCCCCTTTCCCCTTCCCGGTCTCCTGGCCGATCCCAGACGCTGATTGGCCAGGGTCCTGGCCATGTAGCTCCGCCCCTATTCTATCAACTCCAATCACTATCGAGATTTTCAAGTTGAGTTCCACCTTTTCGGTTCGCCTTTTCTACCAATGGGGTCCCAGAGTCCCGTCCCCGAGCTTCTCCGCTCGCGGAGTCACGCGCGGTCACGCGGGGTCACGCGCAATCACGCGCCCGGCCCGCTCCCCGGTAGGTCCCCCTGAAGAGGGTGCGCGAGGGCGGGCGGCGGAAGCGGAAATGTGGAAAGAGGACCTCGGCCCAGGCCTCAGTGGGAGCTGTAGTTCTCACCCCAGGTCTCTTCCTCTCCGTACTTCCCCAGCTCGTTTGCCGACTGCGAGAGGCGCTGTTTCGCCGTCTGCCGGCCCCGAGTCGCGTTGTCTCCAGGGTCAGCGGCACCTAGAGGATAGTGGACAGCGATTGGGCCCGGTAGTCCGGGCTTTCTTAACGACACCTTTGTTCTTTATTTCCTTTCTACAGTTTAGTACCTTGGGGTCTTTGTTACCGATACTGTTTTCGTTAACCTTGTCATTCCGGTCATTTTGCGTAAAACACTGCAACCAGCTCTGTTCACCAGAGGTTTCGTGGCATTTTGCGTGATGAGCACTCTGTAACCAATTCTGTTCACTCCATCCTGTCCGCATTTCTGGTGTCCTGGGGAAAGAGCAATTCACTTTTAGGTTTTTCTGCCTTTGCCAAGATCCTTTGCGGTTTCCCTCAGGTCAGTCTTAATTCGTCGCTTGCTGAAGTCCTGCGCGTTCCTGGAACTTGGTTCAAGTACTTTTGCTCCTGTGATTTTCTGGATTAACTCTTCCCTAACTGCCCGCTTGTTGCCTCTGCCTGGTTTTAGCCCGATTTCATTCTGCTTTGACTCCTATGTTGCTTTTGTGTGTGTCCCCCCTCTCTTCGCGGGTAGGGACTGGATTTTGATTTGTCCCTCTCACCAGAGCTAGTACAGTGTTTTGAGTCCAGTAATAACAGAAGCTAATACGTGCATAGTTCTGTGGTGCCGGCACTGTTTTAAGCGCTTTAAATGAGTATTGATTTATTTAATCTTGACACTAACCTTGAATTTTAAAGCTGATGGTGGCTAAGTAACTTACTCTGGGTCCCACAGCTATTAAGTTTCGTTGTCAGTATTCAGGTTCCCTAATTTAGGTGTAAGTTATATAAGAACGTAGTCTTCAGAGTCCAAGCTCTCAAGCAATACTTGATGCTTACGGTATAGGATCCTGCATTTGTTTATTAATTGGTACATTCAATTCAGCCAAGGTAGTTACCATGTCTGGGTTGGGTTTGAATGTGTTCTCAAGGAAAAAAAAAAAGGCGAGTTTCTTTCTAATAATAAGAATAATTTGTAATCAGAAAATACAGAGAACGCAAAACAAAAATCCAAAACCCACCGAGAGGTTGTGTATTTCCTTCAGGAATATGTTACCCATTTCCTTTTTTTTTTTTTAAGATTTTATTTATTTATTTGAGAGAGAGAGCACAGAGGGAGAGGGAGAAGCAGGCTCTCCTCAGAGCAGAGAGCCTGATGTGGGGCTGGATCCCAGGACCCTGAGATCATGACCCCAGTGAAGGCAGATGCCCAACTGACTGAGCCACACAGGTGCCCCTATCCATTTCCTTTTAAAAAACATTTAATGTCATCAGATACTTCTCCGTATCACTAACTTTACAAATAAACTTTTTAACGGTTGCACAGTATTTAGATGTATGGATTGCTCCTTAAGCAATTCCATTAGAGTCAGGTATTTAAGTTATTTCTATTGAATTGCTTTTATCAACTCATTCAACAAATATTTACTGAACAATTACACTGTTGCAGATTTTGGGGGATGCATCAGAGGAAAAAAAGACAAAAATCCCTTTCACAAAGAGCTTTCATTCTAGAATTGATGTTCATTTGTTGGTGAATTCAAATTTTAACTTCAGAAATGTTGCTTCTTGGTCATTGCCTAGAGTAGCATTGGGCTGGAGGGAAGGTAGGGTGCATGTTGGAAGTGGTGAAAGGTCCAGCAATGCAGTTGAGTAGGATGAATAACTAATTTATCTTATGTAGTAGGAGTGAGAAGGAGGGAGAGACTTCCCTTTCCATCCACTTACAAATAACCTGGGTTACTTCCCTGCTTTTCAGCCTTTAGTGCCCATTGTGGAAACTCTGTGCCAGGGACAAAAACTGAAATTAGCAGGGTTTTTTTTGCCTTTCTGCTCTGCGTCTCTCTAGCCATATCATTAATAAGGACACTCTCCACATTGTACCCACACCCCCTTCCGCAAATACAGTTGCTCACTTTGTTTGGAAAGCAGTTCTGTGACTTTTGTTCTAAAATCAAATGCTGAGGATCCCTCCTGTTTAGTATAAGCAGAGGAGGGGAAGGTGCTTGAAAGATCTAGTCTCCCCCCCCCCCTTTCGTTCACGGGGGATATATTCCAAGACCCTTAGAAACCACGAACAGGGGGCGCTGGGTGGCTCAGTTGTTAAGCGTCTGTCTTTGGCTCAGGTCATGATCCCAGGGTCCTGGGATCGAGCCCCGCATCGGGCCCCCTGCTAGGCCAGGAGCCTGCTTCTCCCTCTCCCGCTCCCCCTGCTTGTGTTCCCTCTCTAGCTGTCTCTCTCTGTCAAATAAATAACTAATCTTTAAAAAAAAAAAGAAACCACGAACAGTACTGAACTCTATATATACTATATATTTTTCTTACACATAATCTATGATAAAGCTTAATTTATAAGTGAGGCACAGTAAAATTAACAACAATGATAATAAAATAGAACAATTATAACAACATGTGAATATGGTTGCTGTCAAAATATCTAACTGTGCTGTACTCACCCTTGTGATGGTGTGGGATGATATGCCCACATGATGAAACGAAGTGAGGTGAAGGACATAGGTATTGTGATTTAACGTTAGGTTGCTATTGACAGATAAGTCAGGAAGAGGATCATCTGCTTCCAGGATGTGGTTGACCTTGAGTAACTGAAATTATAGAAAGTGAAACTGTGGGTAGCGCAGACTACTGTATCCTGAATTTTTCCTTCAGTTCGTTGCTTTGATAATTTTCCCGGATCTGCTTTTTTTGTTAACTCTGAGCTGGGAGCTTGGTTGGGAATGGCTTTTTAAACCTCTCAGCAGCTTCCTTCTGTATGAGTTTTGTGTTACAGGTTTTGCTCTGGTTTCACTGTCAAATCCTACCTGTTTACAATTTCTGATCTGCTCAGGGATCTTTTGAAATTTGTTTGGTAGTTTCTTAATCCTGTTATGCATGTATTCAATTTGCTATCTTGAACCCGATTTCAGTTTTGAATTTTTATTTTTTTAAAGATTTTATTTATTTGATTTGACAGAGAGAGAGAGATAGCGAGAGCAGGAACACAAGCAGGGGGAATGGGAGAGGGAGAAGCAGGCTTCCTGCCGAGCAGGGAGCCCGATGTGGGACTCGATTCCGGGACCCTGGGATCATGCCCTGAGCCGAAGGCAGACGCTTAACGACTGAGCCACCCAGGCGCCCCAGTTTTGAATTTTTATTGATGCTTTCCTTTTAAGATGTTTAACATATTTCAAGGACTAAATATATTTTTTGTTTTTGGTAATTTTCAATTTTAATATAATTTAACATTTTTAGAATAGATGCAAGAATAGTAAAAAGAACTCTTGTATTCACTTTACCTGGATTTGCCAGTGGTTTACAAGTTGCCCCATTTGCTTTATTAGTCTCCCCTCTTCCTGTACGTACACACACACACACACACACACACGCACTCACGCACTAGTTTATTTTGAACAATTTGAAAGTTGCCCATTACTGTTAAGTATATTTGTATTTCCCAAGAATAAAGACATTCTCTTACCTTGCCACAGTATAATCATGACAATTAGAAACTGTAACATTGGTAGAATATTAATTACCTAATCCATGGTCCATATACAGATTTCATTAATCGTCCCAGTAAATATGCTTTATAATTATTTCCCATTCCCCAACCACAGAAGCCAAGCAGGAGTCACACATTGCAGTTGTCATTTTTCTTTATCTTGTTTGTCCTTGAAATTTTGAAAAGTACAGGTCACTTAATTTGTAGAATGTCTCTCATTTTGGGTTTGTCTGATACTTCCTCATGGTTATATTTAGGTATTTTGATAGGACTAAAAGAGAAGTGATGTGTCCTTGTATCAGTCAGGATCCAATTAGAAGACAGATACCACACCAGTGATTTTAAGGAAAAGTTTAATATAGACTTGTTTTCTAGTAAAAAATAAGTACTAAGAGGGGGTAAACAAGGACTCTACGTTATACAGAAGTTACACAGAAATAATAACTACAAAATGCAGCTACCACCTCTGGGCTGAAGAAGAGTTAGCAAGGAAGTACCTTAGAAACTTGAAGGAAGTGCTCCCTTCCCCAGCCGCAAGGTAGAGATTCAGACCTGTGAAGAGGGTGTAGTTCCTGCCACAGGAACATGCAGCCCACTGATGAGGAAACAGATAAATTGCTGGAGGCTGTGGGTTGATGTTGAACTGCCAGTGGGAGCCTCCCTTTGTCATTTTGACATGTCCCCATCATTTTTTGAGCAAATTCTTTACTATGTTCCATGTTTATCTTGTATTTTAATTACCCTAGAATCAGTCATTTCTCCAAGGGAGTCATGTTCCTTTTAGTGAAGAGTGGTGTTGAGAAACCAAGGTCTGATTACAAGGTGTGTTTGTTGCTACTTTTGGGTCACTGCTTTAGTGCCTCTTAGCAGAGTTAGGAAATCTATGTATTTTTTCAAGAGTGAGAAACCAGGCTCCCATTATACTCAATATATTTATACATTTGTTCACACATAAGAAAACACAGGAAGTAGATTTATAACTGATAAACCATACCATTGTGTAAAGCAAGCATACTAATTAGAGTTCAGTATTTGTTTAAAGTTTCATTTTTTTTGATGAGAAAATTTATAAATAATGAAATACGTGACCCTTAAGTATACAATTCAGTGAATCTTAACAATGCATCATAACTGTAACTACCCTGTAATCAAGTTTTAGTAGATTTTCATCACCCAAGAATATTTCCTCATGTCCCTTTCTAGTCCTGTCTAGTATTTTCATTACAGTGTTGCATAGAAATGATAAAATTAGACATCCTTGCTTCGCTCCTGGGATAAACCACACTTTGTAATGATGAATTGTCTCTTACATTTTTCTGATTCTGATTTGCTGATCTTTTTCAAAGATCTTGATGTCTATATTCATTAATGTTGGAGGCTAATTTTTTTTTTTAATTTTATTTATTTATTTGTCAGGGAGAGAGAGAGCACGGGAGAGCACAAGCAGGGGGAGCTGCAGGCAGAGGGAGAAGCAGGCTCCCCGCTGAGCAAGGAGCCCCTACATAGGACTCAATCCCAGGACCCTGGGATCATGACCTGAGCCAAAGGCAGACGCTTAACCCACTGAGCCACTCAGGCGTCCCTAATTTTTTTTTCCTTGTAGTTCTTTGTCAGTTTTGTATCAGAGTTATGATGGCTGCCTAAAAAAAGTTGGAGAGTATATTTTCATTTTCTATTTTCTGAAGGAATTGTGTTATTTATTCCTTGAAGTTTGATAGAATATGCTACTGAGGTCATCTGAGCATGAAGCTTTCTTAATGAGAAGGTTTGTATTAAGAAATTCAGTTTCTTTAGTAGAGCTATTTAAAAATTTCTGTTTCTTCTTGTGTCAGTGGTAAATTGTTTTTCTTTCTTTTTTTTTTTAGGAATTATCTATACATTTCATTTATTTGGACTCTTTATAAATACAAAAAATTAAAAGTCAAATACATTTTCATTTGTTAATATTAATTATCATTATGAGACATTATCCTATAAAATCTATTGTTATCTGTTTATATTCCCTACAGACTTTTTTAAAAAATTCAATTAACATATAATGCATTATTGGTTTCAGAGGTAGAGGTTAGTGATTCACCAGTCTTAAATAATACGCAGTGTTTGTCAAAGAATTTTTCTATTTTATCTAAATTGTTAAATTTTTGGCATACAGATATAATATTCCCTTATTATCCTTTTTATGTCTTTAAAATCTGTAGTAATGTACTCACTTCATTCTTGATATTCATAATTTGTCTTCTCTCTTTGTTTCTTGGTAAGTTTTGTTAGAAGTTTATCAATCTTATCAAATAACCAAATTTTTATTTTTTTATTTTGTTAATTTATATATATTACATAATATATAATATTTTATTATTTTATATTTTATTATATAATAAAAATTTGTTAATTTTTCTATTGCTTGTGGTTAGTTTTTTAAATTTTATTGATTTAGGATTTAAAATTTCTGACCTTCTGCTTGCTTTGCTTTTTAATTTGTTCTTCTTGTCTCTTCTTAAATTAGAAACAGATTATTTATTTAAAATCTTTCTTCTTTTGTATTCACTTAAAGCTCTAACATTCTCTTTAAGCTACTGGTCTACAAATTTTCATAATTACTTAGTTTTTTAAATAATTTCTAATTTTGTGTATTATTTCTTCTTTGGCCCATGGATTATTTAGAATGTGTGTGTGGGTTTTAGGTATACAGAAAGTCGTGTTAATTATTCTAACAGAATTTTTTTGTTGTTTTTTCTGCCTCTTTGTAATTATCTTTATTATTACATCAATGAAAAAAATCTCAGGTTGGTCCCGTGGGTTTTTAACACCTCTCACCTCTCTAACGCTTCTTTTTTTTTAAGATTTTATTTATTTGTTTGAGAGAGAAAGAGCACAAGCAGGGAGAGTGGCGGGGGGAGGGTGAATCGATGCAGGGCTTGATCCCAGGACCCTGTGATCATGACCTGAGCTGAAGGCAGATGCCTAATGGACTGAGCCACCCAGGTGCCCTTAACGCTTTTTTTTTTAATTGAGCTATAATTGACATAGAAGTTTTAGTTTTGAGTGTACATGTAATGATTTAATATATGCATACATTTCAGAATGATTACCACAGTTGTTTAGTCAGCATCCATCACTGCCGTTACCAATTTCTTTCTTGTGGTGAGAACTTTTAAGATCTACTCTCTTAGCAGCTTTCAAATATATAATACAGTATTGTTAACTATAGTCACCATGCTGTACATTACATCCCTATGACTTACTCATTTTATAATTGGAAGTTTGTACCTTTTAACTTTACTCTCAACCCCTACATCTGGCAACCACCAATTTCTTCTCTATGAGTTCAGGATTTTGTTTTTTGTTTTTGTTTTTTAGATCCCACTTATAAATGAGATCATACAGTATTTGTTTTTCTCTGACTTATTTCACTTAACAGTTCTCTCAAGAATAGATGGAAGATGTTGTTACCAATGACAAGATTTTCTTTTGTTATGGCTAAATAATATTCTATTATGTATATATGCCACATTTTCTTTATTCATTCATCTGTCAGCAGATACTTTGTTTCCATGTGTTGGCCATTGTGAATAATGCTGCAATGAGGGGTGCCTAGGTGGCTCAGTCGTTAAGTGTCTGCCTTCAGCTCAGGCCATGATCCCAGGGTCCTGGGATCGAGCCCCGCATCAGGCTCCCTGCTCAGCGGGGAGCCTGTTTCTCCCTCTCCTGCTCCCCCTGCTTGTGTTCCCTCTCTCGCTATCTCTCTCTGTGTCAAATAAATAAAATCTTTAAAAATATATATATAAAGCTGCAGTGAACGTGAGAGTGCAGATATATTTCTATATAAAAGAGACAAACGATAATGATTCTGTTTTCTTCAGCTGCATACCCAGGAGTGGAATTGTTGGATCATATGTTAGTTCTATATTTTAAGGTATCTTCATACTGTTTTCCATAATGGCTGCACCAGTTTCACTCCCACCAATAGTACACAGGGTTCCCTTTTCCTCCCATCCTTTCCAGTACTCTAATACTGTTATTTCTTGTTTTTTTGGCTATTTTTTTTTTTAAAGATTTTATTTATTTATTTGACAGAGAGAGAGATAGCGAGAGCAGGAACACAAGCAGGGGGAGTGGGAGAGCGAGAAGCAGGCTTCCTGCCGAGCAGGGAGCCTGATGTGGGACTCAATCCCAGGACCCTGGGATCATGACCTGAGCCAAAGGCAGACGCTTAACGACTGAGCCACCCAGGCGCCCTTGGCTATTCTTCAAAAAAAGATTTTGTTTATTTGAAAGAGAGGCGAGGGTAAAGCAGACTCCCTGCTGAGCAGGGAGCCTGATGTGGGGCTTGATCCCAGGACTCTGAGATCATGACTTGAGCTGAAGTACCCAGGTGCCCCTGGCTACTTTTAGAAGTAGCCATTCTAACAGGTGTGAGGTAATATCTCATTGTGTTTTGATTTGTATTTCTCTGATGATTATAAGTGTGTTTTAAAAATTTTTAAATATTTAGGAACTTTCTAGATTTTTTTCTTGTTACTAATTCTACTCTGCTCGTAGAACAGAGTAGATTGTAACATTGTAACATACTGAAATTTATTAAAGCTTGTATCCAATATGTAATTTACTTGGTAAACATTCCATTTATACTTGAAAAGTATGTGTATTCTGTAGTTGTTTGGTGTCATTACTGATTTTTTTTTGTCTAATTGTTTTATCAGTTATTGAGAAAAGGGTTTAAATTTTCAACTGTGATTATGGATTTATTTCTTTTTTTAATTCAGGGAGGTTTTGCTTCATATGTTTTGAAGTTGTATCATTAGGTGCATACTCATTTGCAGTCGTTACGTGTACTTGATGCTGTGATTCATATAACTATGAAATGTACCTTTTATACTTGTCAGTTTTGTTGTATATCAGTAGAACTACTTGTGGTAGGCTAAAAAATGTCCCCCACTCCCACCTCCAAAGATGTCTATGTCTTAATCCCTGGAACCTGTGAATATATTTCTTTATGTAGCAAAAGAAACTTTGTAGATATGATTAAATTAAGAATCTTGCAATGGAAATTATGTTGAATTATCCACGTAGATCCAGCATAATCACAGTGAGGCAGTAGTGTAAAAGTTAGAAAAAAGAGAGATGATGATTGAAACAGTGATGCACTTTGAAATGGAGGAAGGGGCTGCAAGCCGAGGAATTCAGGCAGCTTATAGAAGCAGGGAGAATTGGGGCACTCAGGTGGCTCAGTCAGCTAAGCATCTGACTCTTGATTTTGGCTCAGGTCATGATCTCAGGGTCGTGAGATCAAGCCCCACATCGGGCTCTGTGATGAGGAGAGTCTCCTTGAGATTCTCTCCTTCCCTCTCCCTTTGCTCCTCCCCCTACTCACGCCCTCCCTGCCTCCCTCTCTCTCTAAAATAAATTATCTTTTTTTTTTTTTTTAAAGAAGCAGGACAAATAAAGGAAATGCATTCTTCTCTAAAGCTTCTAGAGGAAAGCAGTCTTCTAACGTCTTCATTTTAAATTTTTGACACCCAGAACTGTGAAAGAATAAATGTATATTGTTTTAAGCCACTGTGTTTATGGTATTTGTTACAGCAATAATAAGAAACTAATATACCACTTCAGGTTTCTTTGGTTACTGTTTGCATGTGTCTTTTTCTGTACTTTGTTTTAATCTCTTTGTGTCATCATGTCTACAGTGCATGTGTTATACACAGCATATTGTTGATTTTTTGCTTTTTTCCCCTAGTGTTACAATCTCTGCCATTTTTTGATGTGTGCAGTCCATTTATGATGAATTCAGTTATTGATATGGTTGGCTCTAGGTCTGTCATTTTGCTATTTGTTTATAGTTTGTCTTGTGTGTTTTATTTTCCTTTGTTCTTTTTTTTAAAGAAATTAAGAAAAACAATCTTTTATATGTTCCTATGTATTTAACATTTCTGTTCTTCAGTCTTGTAGGTCTAAGTTTTCATCTTGTGACATTTCTTTTCAGTATGAAAAGCTGCTTTTAGCATTTCGTAGAGTGCTGGACTGCTAATGACAATTCTGTTTTCTTTAAATAAAAGTTTTTTTTTCTTCCTCTTTATTTTTGGTGGATGTGTTTGCTGGATATAGAATTCTGGATTGGTAGTATCTATCATTCACCCCACACCCCAGATTTATTGAGATAAAATTGACATATAACATTGTGTAAATTTAAGGTGTACAGTGTGATGATTTGATATATGTATATATTGTGAAATGATTACCACATAAATTCAGTTACTACATCCAACACCTCACATAATTACCTTTTGTGTGTGTGTGTGTGGTAAAAATGTTTAACGTTTATTTTTAGGAAATTTCAAGTATACAATATAGCATTGTTACCATGAAATCAGTATGTGGTACATTACATCCCCAGAACTTACTCATCTTATAACTCGAAGTTTATACATTTTGACTGATGTCTCCTCATTTGTCCCACCCCTCAGCCTCTGGCAACCACCGTTCTGTTAATATGAGTTTGGTTTTTTTTAGATTCTACATATAAATGAGATCATGTAGCATTTGTTTTTCTCTGACTTATTTCCCTTGGCATAATGCTTTCAAGGTCCATCCATGTTGTCACAGATGGCAGGATTTCCTTCATTTTTATGGCTTAATAATATTCCATTATATCTGTATACCACATTTTCTTTATCCATTCATCCACTGGTGGGCACGTAGGTTGTTTCCATGTCTTAAATATTGTGAATAATGCTGTAGTGAATAAGGGGGTGCAGATACCTCTTTGATACTGTGATTTAATTTCCTTTAGCTACATACCCAGAAGTGGAATTACTGGATCATATGGTAGTTCTATTTTTAGTTTTTTGAGGAACCTCCATGTTGTTTTCCATAGTGGCTCTACCAATAGTATTATTATTTTACCTTTTAAAAAATGGTATTCCATTGTCTTTCTCCTTCTTGGTTTCTTTCTTTTTTTAAAAAAAATTTTTTATATATTTGAGAGGGAGAGAGAGCATGAGATGGGGGAGGGTCAGAGGGAGAAGCAGACTCCCTGCTGAGCAGGGAGTCCCACGCAGGACTCAATCCTGGGACTCTGGGATCATGACCTGAGCCGAAGGCAGTTGCTCAATCAACTGACCCACCCAGGCGCCCTCCTTGGTTTCTGATGAGAATTCAGCAATCATTCATGTCATTGTTCCCCTCTGTTAATATGTTGTTTTTCTCTGTCTGCTTGCAGTATTTTCTCTTTATTTGGTTTTCAAGCAGTTTTGTTATGGTGTTCTTAGGTGTGATTTTCCTTATATTTATCTTGAATGGGGTTCATTGAATACCTCATATCTGTACATTTTGCATTAAATTTGGGAAGTACTTTATCATTAATTCTTCAAATTATTTTCCTGCTCCATTATTTTTCTCCAGCATTTCTGGGGCTTCACTTTTTTTTTTTTTAAGATTTTATTTATTTATTTGACAGAGACAGAGATAGCAAGAGCAGGAACACAAGCAGGGGGGAGTGGGAGAGGGAGAAGCAGGCTTCCCGCGGAGCAGGGAGCCCGGTGTGGGACTCAGTCCCAGGACCCTGGGATCATGACCTGAGCCGAAGTCAGTCGCTTAATGACTGAGCCACCCAGGCGCCCCTGGGGCTTCACTTTTTTATTTTTAATTTATTTTTAATTTTTTTAAAGATTTTTATTTATTTATTGAGAGAGACAGTG
>NC_058407.1:94333532-94493170 GCF_002201575.2 Neomonachus schauinslandi | reverse complement strand
ACATGATTTTTCTTAACCAGGCTTTTCACTGAAATATTTATTTAAATTAAAGGAGGGGGCGCCACATGATTTTTCTTAACCAGGCTTTTCACTGAAATATTTATTTAAATTAAAGGAGGGGGCGCCTGGGTGGCTCAGTCGTTAAGTGTCTGCCTTCGGCTCAGGTCATGATCCCGGGGTCCTGGAATCGAGCCCCACATTGGGCTCCCTGCTCGGCGGGAAGCCTGCTTCTCCCTCTCCCGCTCCCCCTGCTTGGGTTCCCTCTCTCGCTGTGTCTCTCTCTGTCAAATGAATAAATAAAATCTTTAAAAAAAAAGATACTGACATCCTTAGGAAAATTTTTTAAAAAATTAAATAACTCCCACAATATACCTCAGATATGTACACCAACGCACAAACCAAATTATGACAATAAATTTACATTTTCTAGGTTGAAAAAGACATGGCTGGTTTTGATTTCTACTTTGTCATCTTCCTAAAGCTAAAATGAGGAGGGAAAATGTGCTGAAAATTCAGGGAACTAGTAATAGAAACATCTGGTTATTACAAAAGATAAAAAATTCAGTTTCAAGTCGGTGGTTTTTCTGCATCATTGTACATACTTGCAGTGTTTCCATATAGCCTCAATAACAAATATTAATCTTTGAGACTCATTCAACATTTTTGAGAGATAGCATTTTGAGAGATGGGTAAATATTAGTTTCTAATTTTTAGTAGATAGAATAATAAAAAAGGATAGAATAATACTAAACACTAAATCATGTACCTGTTTTATTTTTTCAGGATTACCATCTCAACAATATAAGAATATAAATTTGAAAAGTTCAATGTTGTACTATTAGATACATATGAAACTCAAATTTTATTCCTTAAGAATAGAAAATGTGTCCTTTGAAAAATCAGCTTGGGACCAATGTACAGCACAGGACCTAACACATTAGAACTATCTTTGAACTTATTTTATCTTAAAAAGATTTAATTCTTTCCCTTCTTAACAGATGATTTATTAGGTACAAAGACTGAAGCATCAATGACTGTCATGTTGGAAGTGCTGCACCTTTCATAACTTTTTTTTAAGAATACAAAATTTGACATTGAAATAAATTTGCTCATTATTTAGGAAAACAAATTACCAATAAAAATGTATTTTTATACCCCAAATTTATCATAACTTTATAGCTTTCACTGTTCTGATATTGGAATAATTTCATAATAAACTGAAATTAGTTGTGATGCAGTGCTCAGACAATCCAAGACATTTAGAACCCTCACTTGGAAGGTGGAAACCAATATAATCATTTTGCCAATCTCTTACTGGCTCCACTGAATGGCCCCGACTCCTTTGGCAGTAGCCTTGCGCGTTGTTTAGAACACACAGGACATGTTATTTCATGAACCAAGTTACTGTACTTCAAGGGCAAACTGCCATCCTTGGCAATATGCCATCCCACCTTGGCAGCACTGCAGTGGTCACTTTTTCTATAACCTACTGAAGGGTCGGTTGCTAAGGCTCATACCTGAGCAAGGGTGTCAGCTTCCTGAATGCCAGGGGGTGTCAGTGCCTTAATGAGCCAGGATGTGGAAGACAATGAGGACTGTTTCAGGCTCTTGCAGGTGAACCCAAAGGTCTCCACACACATCCTGACCCCATTAGGGCCCACTCGTGATCATCCACTCCTTGGCTTCCCATTGTCCAAGACATTGGGTTAATCTCTTTAGAACTGCCCAATTGTCAGTCCAAAGGGCTAATGGCCAGGGTTTATGAGTGATCACCAGCCAGATCACTCCAAGCTCAGCCTACTGGCTGCTACGGTTTGTTCCTGTTTCCAACCAGATGGTGTCAGTGTTGGGCTGAACTTTGTCCACAGTCCATGTGGACAGATTCCTTCACTAGATCCTACTGTAGACCAGGCATCAGAGGAAATTTATCCTGCTCCCTCTTTAAAGGAATAAGGGTGGGGGAATCTCCAGGACCTACATATTAGTAGCACCCACCTTTCTAGAGACAGTGCTCCCCTGCTGCAAAAAGACATGTCACTTAGTCAAAGTGGGGTTTTGAGCCATGACAGAGGTGAATTGATGGAACATATTGTCAACCCATTCCTTGCTAGGTAGGAAAGTGACCATAATTTGTTGTCCTTTAGTGAGCAGCTCTACTTGAGGAGGGGGTGCTGTATACACTGCTAGGAATGATTACTTTATGGGGGGTATAACAGGTTTCTGGGCCCTTCTAGAGCTGAGACCCAAACCTAGGAATAGTCACTCCTGTTGTTTCTGCCACAGTGTCCAACCCATACTTTGTGGAGTCATGGAAACATCTAACTCAAACGCAAGCCCTACTTGGGAGATGCCCAAAGCTTTAATCTGTTTTACCAGTACTTTTGCCTTTTCAAAGGCAGCTTGTTGCTCTGATCCTCGGTGCCACAGATGCCCTTTCTTTACCAGGCAATATAAGGGATGGGTGCCAGGTAGAGAATAAAAGTCCTCCAAAGCCCCCAAATCCCTATAAAGGCTTATATCTTGTTCACATTCTTAGGGGTCAGATAGGCTTGCACCTTATCAATCACAGCTTCTGGGACAACACAGTTCTCACCCAACCAAAAAATTCCCCAAAGCTTTACAGTGGTGCCTGGCCCTTGAATTTCCTGTGGGCTCATTGTCCATCTTCTCCTTCATAGATGTTCCAGCAAAACCTGCAGAGCGTCCTGCAGCAGAAGCAAGTCTTCCCATGTTAACATTATAACATCAATGTAATGGGCCCATTTTACTGATGTGGGGAAGGACAACAGGGACATATCTTGGGGTTCCACCCTATGACATACAGTGGGGTTGTGCAGGTAACCTTGGGGAAACGCATGAAAGGACCATCCTTGCCCCTCCTACATGAAGGCAAATTAATCTTGTGACTTAGTGGCCAGGGCTATCCTGAAATAGACATTTGTTAAGTTCAGCAGAGTGTGATATACTCCTAGGACCCTGGCCAAGATATCTAAGATGGCAGCAATGTTGGGCACAGCCCGCGTGGATGGGGGCACTATCTTGTTCAGTCCTCAGCAGTTCATTGTCATTATGCCACTAGGCTTATTTATAGGCCATACCTGATCGTTGAAAACACTATGGGCAGGACATGCAGTGCCTACTGAGGGCAGTTCTTGCATAGTTTCTCCTATCTACTTATGCGCCCAGGACATTTATATTGTTTGACAGTTACCACCCCACATATGTGGATGGCAGGGAGAGACCAAGGAAAGAGGCAAGCCACTCATGGGGGCAGCCGGCTTACCAGTTCCCAACTGGCATTTCCTCTCAGCACTGGTTTGCTTACCTTAACCTAAAGGTGGAATTCACTAATAAAGGTTTGCAGATTTTGACTTTGGAGGATATCAATGCCCAGTATGTTCTCTGGTATTGGAGAGAGAAAAGTCTCAAATTCTTGGCAGGGGTGGGGAATACCCAATTTGCAGGGTCCACAGGCCCTTCCTGACTATAACTGTGTGCCCTTCATATCTGTCAAGGGCGTTAAGGGAGCTAGAAACCTTCTGAGGGTTGCCATGCATTAGAGGATCAGCTCCACCGTCAGAGCTGTCACTCCTTTTTTATTTCTGGAGGACCAGTGAATAGTGAACTCAACATGAGGCCTCAGGTCACCCTCAATGGCCCTCACCTGGAGGCAGTCTTGGCTTGCAATTTATACCCACGACATAGGACGTACCCACCCTGAATAGCACTGTGTCCCTGAGACTCCTGCTGGGACAGATGGTGCGTCAGGGATGACAGGGGCAGGAGTGGCAGATCTGAACTGTTGTTCAAGCTTTAGGGCTTTCCACAGGACAATCAGCACAGTGTTAGGTTGTCTGTGTGTTCAGATGGGGTCCCCACAGCAATGGGGTCAAGCCAATTTTGCTTCTGGGTTATGTTTACCTGGCCCTTTATAGCCAATTAGGATAGCCTCTTGGCTTTCCAAGCTCCTTCTCTGTTTTGGGTCTTTCCCACAGCTTGTACCTGTTCCCAGGATTTGTCAATCTCCCCCAAATCAGCAATGGATTGCCCATCATCATAAGGTCTTGTCCTACAACTGGACCCAGCATGGATATCAGGGTACCATACCAGCAAATGGTATTTTCAGGGGGTCCCTGTACTCACACTGCAGTCCACAAGCATCTAACATACAAGCTACCTCTTCTCCCACAGAAGTCGATGGCCAATATGGGATTTCTCCCACAGATGTCTCTTTCCCAAGGCCATTTCTTCAGTCTTCTGGCTGGCTCACCAGTTGCTGGTTCACAATCCCTTCAGGTGCTTCCCAGGTAAAATCAGAAACCAGCCACACATATGTGGATGGCAGGGAGAGACCAAAGAAAGAGGCAATCCACTCCAGATGGTAGGTGGTAGGTTTAGTAAACAACTTACACATGAGGCTTGTCTTGGACAGCTGCAGGACGAGTGAATCCCCGTACCTCCCTGCCATATCTTAAAAGTTTATGTGGAGGTCTTACCTGGGTTCAGTCATTTATACCAGCCAGAAGCTCTCAACACCACATGACCACCTCAAGGCTATGGCCTATGTGTATTCCAAGGGCAGAGGAAGGGATGAGGGGCCTCCAATAGAGGAAGTTGAGCCTAGAGGTCAACTAGTGGTCACGTCCTCTTGGTGACCTCCTCCACCATGTCCACAAACACAAACATGAAAACACATATGAAGATGTGTTCATCATTAGAGAAAAATCAGCAATGAGTCTTGTTTGTGCTGAAATGGTCAAAGGGCAAATACAACGTGTACATTTTAATTTCTGTGAAGTTGCAGCTACAAGATGTGACTTGACTATTAAGAAGGATATTGATCCAGCATTATTTTGTGGTAGCCACAAACATATAATTCTAGTTCCTGTTGCTGTTTGTTGGTGTAAAATGTTTTAGTTCATAAGAAGCAAATTTTGGGTATCACCAGTGGGCTATGTACTGAGATTGGGTGACCAGTTTCTAGCAGTGTATTAATAACATATGTAGTGAGAAAGATTTCATTATCCTCTTCCCCTTGAATAAAACATAGGGGTGACATGTCAGTCCCATGGAATTCAGAGGAAGGAATACATTTCTTTTTAATGAAAAAAAAATAGTGAAAACTCAGATTGGTTGCTTTCTTTCCACATTTTTTTTTGGGTGGGGTTTTTCATATCTTCCAAAGGTACTGCTTATAAAATCAGGAAATATAACTTATTTATTAAAATATTTTAAAATTTATTTTTATATTTTATTTATTAAAAAGAGAAAAGTCCATATCCTATAGGGATAGGGACACAATTTGCAAAATAACTATGTGTCTGAGGAGGTATTTAGAATCAAAGGAAGCACAGAATGCCCTGCAAAGCTCTCATTAAACCTCATCCTCATCCTAGAAATAACATAGAAAGTAGGATGGAAAATGCATGCTATATTATTACAGTAATTAAAAGAGTATAGTATAAAATAGAAAGGCAGGTCAATCACCAGAATAAGTAGAGAAGACAGCAAGCAATATAATAAAGTTGGTCTCAAAACTCAGTCGGGACAGACAACATTAACTAACAAGAGGTTTCTGGGAAGTGGTGACTTATTTAGAAATAAATCATATGTGGATCATACAATACACTGAAATAAATTCTAGGTCGATAACATTTGTTATAAATAAAGTCAAAGTGGACCAAAAAGTTTCAAGGGCAATTACAAGGGAGAAAATAAACATTGAAAATAATCATATACAAAATATTTGTCTTCTGGACTCATTGTACTGGAAACCAAAAGGGACACGAAGCATCATCTTTGTTGCTCTTCTATTTGTGAAGATTTTTGTTTTAATACATATATTACTTAATGTTAGTGATAGTGCTCTAAGTCATACAGACACTGTATATGTAATCGGAGTATTAGTGTTAGTAACTCTACTAAACATCAATCTGGTGACATTATATCAGAACTTAAAAAAGTTCACCTACAAATATCTATCCTAAGTCAGTAATGACCTAGGGGCACATATTTATGTGTGAGAATGTTTATACAACATTATTTTGAGTTCATTTAACATTACTGAAAGTTCAGCAAGAGTACTAAGTTATGGTTTATCTGTATGATGGTCTATCATGAAGCTATTAATTTCACATTCTTAATTATTCTAATGATATGGCAAAGTCATTATAGGTAATGTTAGGTTTCCAAAAAGGCAGACTAAAAACTCAGTAGAGGATATTCTCAATTATGTTCATATATCAAAGAAGAAAAAACCAAAGGAAAATATGCCAAAATTTAATCATGGTTATCTCTGAGATGTTGACATAATGCTATTTTGGTTAATTCTTTATTTTAAATTCTCTGAGCTTCTTTCAATAAGAAGTAGATTCCTTGCACACACCAATCTGAACGTTTCCTTCTATAGGTTTTCCATATGCATACCTAATAAAATAAAAACAATAAAATTACAGAGATTAATGCCATTATTAATCTGTGCAACCTCTTTTAAAGCCTTTCTTTAGTGGCTAAAACCATTAGGGCACCTACATTTAAATAGCCAATTACTTTAAATTTTAATTTCTGGAGGAAATCTAAAAGAATGTGATTTTAATTGAGCTAAATGCTTTAGGCAAAGATAGATTTTAATTAAAAATTTAGAAATAAACAACATGTAGAAGTCATATATCTAAATCAATAAGACACAATATAAACAAAGAAAGACATTAATAAAAAAGAAAGAATGATTATTGGCTTTAATTTCTTAGGATCATATTTTGCATCTTTTAGCTTTTCTGCATTTCCAAAGTATGCTATAATGAGCATACATAATTTTTTACTTTTAAAATGTAAATTATCTTTATTTTTAATTACACAGGGTATATATATGGTTTCATTGTTAAAAAAAATCAAAACAATAGGTAGAAAAGGCAAAGAACAAAATTGTCTGTAAGGAATATTAGTAGATTCCTCTGGGCTGCGTTTTATGACAATTCATCAATATCATCTTTCATTTAGTGATTCTCTCTTTAGGGCTCTCCATTCTCCTAATCAGTCCATCTACACATTTTTACTTTAAAAATCAATATGCTGAATTCCAAGACTTTTCATTGATTATAAAAAGAGATATGGTATGCACTCTTTTCTGAGTATGTAAATTTTATTTATTAATAAATTCTTGTTCTGGTTGATCTTCAACTCTTTTCTCAGTAATAAACCACTAATTTTTCAGTTGAATATCTTGATTTCAAGTTGTTATTCTTTAACGATTTGGTTATTCATGTTTATGTTTGGGGATTCCCAGCTGGCCTCTCAGAGCACTGGTCTGCTAATTGCAGTATCTCTCCAAAAAAACAACACAGATGTTAACACACAGCCAAGCATGACTGATGGTACTTGGTCATCTGAGCTTGGGGGATTTCCTTTGCCCATGAGTTTTTCTAGCTAAGCTGGTAATTTCCTGCCTCCTCACCCCAAGTATATTGGGACTTTCTTGTCCCCTACTTCTTTTGCTTCCTCTTGTTCAACGCTGGAGGTGAAGCCCAAGATAGGGATATTAAAAAGGTCAGCCATGCCCCTTCTTTACCATTACAGACTTCCAGCCTAAAGCAGAGAAGCTGGAGAATAGGCAAAGCTTTAACCCTGAAGTTTAGCATTCAATTTTAGATGACTAGAATGAGGCTCTCCTGATAACTAGAAATCTCCAGGGTACTTTTTATTTCTAATAATCGAAAAGGAAAAGTAATATAATATGCATGAGATTTGATTCATAGAGAAAAAAATTATTCCTCACATCAGGTCTGAGGAGACAATGCTTTATGTTTGCACACTAGCAGTCCTTGCTGGTTACACAAGCTTGGCTAATGCTTCTGCACTTAGTTAAGAGGTGGAAAGAAATTAGTTTGAACTACCTGGCTAGTACTCCACCATACACCAATTAGGTGCCTTGTTATTTGCCCAAAGTCCCTGTCTGCCTTTGATATCCTCCCCACAGTGCAGCAGAATTACCCAGGAATGACCTCAGCTCTCATAGTGGTTTTCTCTGGGAATTTTGGGCTACAAATTTTTTCTTTAATCATGTGATATATAAAGATTAAATCAAGAAGTCAGAATAATCACATGATACTGTCCAAAAGAACTTTCTGGAATGATGAGAATGTTCTATATTCTATGTCTGTGCTTCCCAATTCAGTAGCTACATGTGGCTTGTGAGCACTTGAAATGTGGCTGGTATAACTGAGAGACTGAATTTTAAATTATATTTAATTTTAATTAATTGAAATTTCAATGGCCACATGTATATGCGAGTCAAAACACTGTATGATCTTGAGATGTAAATAGTCAGAAACAAACCATAAGAGACTTTTTTTTAAAAGACTTTTTATTTATTTATTTGACACACAGAGAGAGATAGTGAGAGAGAGCACAAGCAGGGGGAAGGGCAGGCAGAGGGAGAGGGAGAAGCAGGCTCCCCGCTGAGCAGGGAGCCCAATGCGGGCTCGATCCCAGGACGCTGGGATCATGACCTGAGCTGAAGGCAGCTGCTTAACTGACTGAGCCACCCAGGTGCCCCGAGAGACTCTTAACAATAGAGAACAAACTGAGAGTTGATAGACGGAGGTGGGTGGAGAATGAGCTAGATGGGTGGTGGGTGGGCACTTGTTATCGTGAGCACTGGGTGTTGTATGTAAGTGATGAACCACTGAATTCTATTCCAGAAACCAATATCGCATTGTATGTTAACTAAAATTTAAATTAAAAAACCTAGTAGTCTTCAATTATTAACTAAAACCATGTGCCATAACACATACTCAAATAATTAGACATATAGTACAAATTCATAAAATCAGCAATATCATTTCACACTTTTTTCCCTTGCCTTCTATATATTTCTATATTGCTTCTTTTTGGTTGTATTCATCTTATTCTCATATCTTTCTGTAAATACATCATTTTCTTTCTTTCTTTCTTTTTTTAATTTTATTATGTTATGTTAGTCACCATACAATACATCATTAGTTTTTGATGTACTGATCCACGATTCATTGTTCTCTTATAACACCCAGTGCTCCATGCAATACATGCCCTCCTTAATACTCATCACCAGACTAACCCACCCCCTCACCCCCCTCCCCTCTAAAACCCTCAGTTTGTTTCTAAGAGTCCTTAGTCTCTCATAGTTCATCTCTCCCTCCGATTTCCCCCCCTTCATTTTTCCCTTCCTTCTCCTAATGTCCTCCATGCCATTCCTTAAGTTCCACAAATAAGTGAAACCATATAATTGACTTTCTCTGCTTGACTTATTTCACTTAGCATAATCTCCTCCAGTCCCAACCATGTTGATGTAAAAGTTGGGTATTCATCCTTCTGATGGCTGAGTAATATTCCATTGTATATATGGACCACATCTTCTTTATCCATTCATCTGTTGAAGGGCATCTCAGCTCTTTCTACAGTTTGGCTATTGCAGACATTGCTGCTATGAACACTGGGGTGCATATGGCCCTTCTTTTCACTACATCTGTGTCTTTGGGGTAAATATCCAGTAGTGCAATTGCTGGGTCATAGGGTAGCTCTATTTTTAAATTTCTGAGACACCTCCACACTGTTTTCCAAAGTGGCTGTACCAACTTGCATTCCCACCAACAGTGTAAGAGGGTGCCCTTTTCTCCACAACCTCTCCAACATTTGTTGTTTCTTGCCCTGTCCATTTTGGCCATTCTAACTGGTGTAAGGTGGTATCTCAATGTGGTTTTGATTTGGATTTCCCTGATGGCTAATGATGATGAACATTTTTTCATGTGTCTGTTAGCCATTTGTATGTCTTCTTCAGAGAAGTGTCTTTTCATGTCTTCTGCCCACTTTTTGACTTGATTCTTTGTTTTTTGGGTGTTGAGTTTGAGAAGTTCTTTATAGATCTTGGATACCAGCCCTTTATCTGTAGTGTCATTTGCAAATATCTTCTCCCATTCTGTGGGTTGCCTCTTGGTTTTGTTGACTGTTTCCTTTGCTGTGCAGAAGCTTTTTATCTTGATGAAGTCCCAAAAGTTCATTTTTGCTTTTGTTTCACTAGCTTTTGGAGATGTATCTTGAAAGAAGTTGTTGTGGCCGTTGTCAAAGAGGTTACTGCCTATGTTCTCCTCTAGGATTTGGATGGATTCTGGTCTCACATTGAGGTCTTTCATCCATTTTGAGTTTATCTTTGTGAATGGTGTTAGAGAATGGTCGAGTTTCATTCTTCTGCATGTGGCTGTCCAATTTTTCCAGCACCATTTATTGAAGAGACTGTCTTTTTTCCATTGCATGTTTTTTCCTGCTTTGTCGAAGATTATTTGACCATAGAGTTGAGGGTCCATATCTGGGCTCCCTATTCTGCTCCATTGGTCTATATGTCTGTTTTTGTGCCAGTACCGTGCTGTCTTGGTGATCACTGCTTTGTAATATAGCTTGAAATCGGGCAACGTGATGTCCCCAGCTTTGTTTTTCTTTTTGAAGATTTCCTTGGTGATTCGGGGTCTTTTCTGATTCCATACAAATTTTAGGATTGTTTGTTCCAGCACTTTGAAAAATGTCATTGGAATTTTGATCAGGATGGCGTTGAAGGTATAGATTGCTCTGGTTAGCATAGATATTTTAACAATGTTTACTCTTCTGATCCATGAGCATGGAGTATTTTTCCATCTTTTTGTGTCTTCTTCAATTTCTTTCATGAGTGTTTTGTAGTACCTAGAGTATAGATCCTTTACCTCTTTAGTTAGGTTTATTCCGAGGTATCTTATGGTTTTTGGTGGTATTGTAAATGGAATCGTTTCTCTAATTTCTCTTTCCACAGTTGTGTTGTTAGTGTATAAGAAAGCAACTGATTTCTGTGCATTGATTTTGTATCCTGCCACATTACTGAATTGCTGGATGAGTTCTAGTAATTTGGGGGTGGAGTCTTTTGGGTTTTCCACATAAAGTATCATGTCGTCTGCGAAAAGAGGGAGTTTGACTTCCTCTTTGCCAATTTGAATACCTTTTATTTCTTTTTGTTGTCTGATTGCTATTGCTAGGACTTCTAGTACTATGTTGAACAATAGTGGTGAGAGTGGGCACCCTTGACGTGTTCCTAATCTTAAGGGAAAGGCTCTCAGCTTTTCCCCATTGAGGATGATATTCACTGTGGGTTTTTCATAGATGGATTTTATGAACTTGAGGAATGTTCCCTCTATCCCTATACTCTGGAGAGTTTTAATCAAGAAAGGATGTTGTATTTTGTCAAATGCTTTTTCTGCATCAATTGAGAGGACCATATGGTTCTTCTCCCTCCTCTTATTAATGTGTTCTATCACATTGATTGATTTGTGAATGTTGAACCACCCTTGCATCCCGGGGATAAATCCCACTTGGTCGTGGTGGATGATCCTTTTAATGTGTTGTTGGATCCTATTAGCTAGGATTTTGTTGAGGATTTTGGAATCCATGTTCATCAGGGATATCGGTCTGAAATTCTCCTTTTTGATGGGGTCTTTGCCTGGTTTGGGGATTAAGGTAATGCTGGCCTCATAGAATGAGTTTGGAAGTTTTCCTTCTGTTTCTATTTTTTGAAACAGCTTCAGGAGAATAGGTATTATTTCTTCTTTGAATGTTTGGTAGAATTCCCCAGGGAATCCATCAGGCCCTGGACTCTTGTTTTTTGGGAGGTTTTTGATCACTGCTTCAATCTCATTAGTGGTTATTGGCCTATTCAGGTTGTCCATTTCTTCCTGTTTCAGTCTTGGCAGCTTATAGGTTTCCAGGAAGGCCTCCATTTCATCCAGATTGCTCAGTTTATTGGTATATAGTTGTTGATAATAATTTCTAATAATTGTTTCTATTTCCTTGGTGTTAGTCGTGATCGCTCCCCTTTCATTCATAATTTTATTAATTTGGGTCCTTTCTCTTTTCTTTTGGATAAGTCTGGCCAGTGGTTTATTGATCTTGTTAATTCTTTCAAAGAACCAACTTCTAGTTTTGTTGATCTGATCTACTGTGTTTCTGGTTTCTAATTCATTGATTTCTGCTCTAATTTTAATTATTTCTCTTCTAATACGTGGCTTAGGCATCATTTGTTGCTTTTTCTCTAGTTCTTTAAGGTGTAGAGTTAGTTGGTGAATTCAGGATTTTTCTATTTTTTTGAGTGAGGCTTGGATGGCTATGTATTTCCCCCTTAGGACCGCCTTTGCAGTATCCCATAGGTTTTGGACTGATGTGATTTCGTTCTCATTGAACGAAACCATTTATACGATAACCAAAAGGGAGTATATTCTTATCAATTAATGTTAATTCCATTCTTTTTATACAGAGTGCTTTGAACATAAATGTGTCTTAAAAAGAGACTTGGGATGCCTGGGTGGCTCAGTCGGTTGAGCGCCCCAACTCTTGATTTCAGCTCAGGTCGTGATCTCAGGGTTGTGAGGTTGAGTCCCGAGTTGGGCTCCGCGCTGAGCTCAAAGTCGGCTTGAGATGGTCTCTCTCCCTCTGCCCCTCCCTCCCTCTCGTGTTCTCTCTCTAATATAAATAAATAAAATCTTTTTTTTTTAAAAGAGAGACTTAATACTTCAGAAACCATCATATAAACTGGATTACAAATACCACAAAAAAAAGTGATGATAAGGATCCTAGGTTAGCAGAAAATTACATGAAGATTATAGGCTGAACTAGGGGATAAAGACTGAGTAGGTGGATAGGTGGAGGATCCTGAAACAGTTTCAGGAGCTACTGTATGCCAAGGTCTCTTCTTCCAGATTTCAAGGATATAGGAATGTGTTTTGTTTATTTATACTTTTTTAATGTCACTTTGATTATGGCTATTTATGTTCCCCATATACTTTTTAAAAAATTAAGTGAAGACATTTGGGTTACGGTTAGTCATAAAGTCGTCCTTTGTGTTTAGAGTAGAGGGCTAAAAGAATTGAGCAAGGGTTCCAGGGCCTCTTCAGAAATTACTCATTACTTATGTCAGGATAGGAAAAGTGAGAAGTGTTTCTACCCATTCAGGAAAGTGACCCCACCTCCCAGAAATCCAGGGGAATTATTTTAGAGAAACCGATCCGTGGTTAAGGGACTAAATAGCAAGAATATGGCAAAGATAGTCTAAAACAATGTTCTATCAATGGGAGAATACTATCCACAAGAGGGTGATAACAATGAAAATGATCAAAAGGAAATGAATCATGACTTCCAAGAGAATAAAGCTGCTGTCAGGATATCTGCCATATTTCGTTTCCTGTGTTTTAGAATCCAGTGTGTTAGAGCTAAGGATTGTACTCGGGTTCCCACATCAATCTGTCTGCTAAGCACGGTTACATAGAAGCTGGCTAAGCTCACAGAGGCTGTGCGGAAAATAGACTTGTAAAAACTGGCAACTTTAAAATCTACTAAGAGCTACAATACGTAGCCACGTGAACCCAGAAATAAGTAATCAATTCTCCCTGGGGAATCAGAGGACATCCTCATGTTTTGAATCAGTAGGTTAGAAGGTTAATAATTGGGAAGCTCCTTGCTGACATTTTCTGATAAGTGGGGAGTCTGCTTCTCCCTCTGCCTGCCGTTTCCCCTGCTTGTGCACTCTGTCTCTGACAAATAAATAAAGAAAATCTTAAAAAAAAAAAGAATTTTAAATGGCTAAATTTGCAACAACTTGGCCATCAATAACTGCCTGTAAAATTTTCAGTGTGGACTGGTGTTATGTCTTCAGGAATTTGGCAGAAGAAGAGGGAAAGATTAATGTATAAATATCAAAAGGCAGATAGGTGGTGGTCACATATGAAGTGAGGGCAATATAGATGTGCTTCCTGTCCCCCACCCCATTACTTTTCAAGGTACATCTCTTTATATTCTTTGATAGGTCGGGTTCAGGAACGTAGTGGGGCAATTTGTCTTAAAAACTTAAGAGGACTTCCAGGAGATAATGAGATCACTGTATCATTCCATTAGGGAACGGGGTAAAGATGTGTCTGAGTGGACTAGGTAAGCCTTATCAAGGCCCGGATCCGTGAAATAAAGGTATCCTGGCAGGACACTGAAGCATTTATCACTTTTTTGCATTGTGTTTGCTTATTTCCCTTTCCAAGACTATGGCCAATTATTTTGTGTTACTTTATCTCTAGGGTTTTCACTAAATAAGAAACTCTTAGAAGATAATCTCATGATTGCTGTGATCTCGTTATGCATCACAAAGGATTTCTTCTGCTGAGCTCTGCCTCTAATATTGCCCTTTTATTGGAAACAGTGGGAAATCATTTTACACTGCCAATAGAACAACTTTTTCCCCCTAAAATGCAAATTAGTAATATTATGTCCTCTTAAAAACTCTTTAATGGTCCATAATTACATACAGGATAAATCCCAAACTCTAGCAAGTTTCTTCTTAAAAAGGTTCTTCACTACCTTGCCCACTTCCCTATGGACACGCTTTGCTAGTTTCCATGAAAACACGAGCAATTTCTTACATGAGCCACACACTCTGTCTCTCCGTGTACATGTGTATGTGCTAAATCCTCTGTCTAGAATGTCTCTCCGTGGCTTGCTTTCTGTCAGCTCTGTATCTCCTTCTTCATGGTGCACTTCAAACTTTCATGAATCCCCAGATGAAATTAGTTGGCACTGCTTTAAATTCCCGTAACTCGGGTGCATATCTCTGTTACAGAATATCATGTTCCCGTATAAATGTTTGCTTTTATGTCATACGGCACATGGCTGTCAGAATCACAAAGGCACTACTGGTATGTTTTATTCTATGGTTAACTTTCTTTTTTTTTTTTTTTTAAAGATTTTATTTATTTATTTGAGAGAGAGCGAGAGAGATCTCAGAGGGAGAGGAAGAGGGAGAAGCAGACTCGCCGCTGAGCAGGGAGCCCGATGCGGGGCTCGATTCCAGGACCCCGGGATCATGACCTGAGCCGAAGGCAGACGCTTAACGACTGAGCCACCCAGGCGCCCCATGGTTAACTTTCTAATAGTGAGACTATTACAAGCCCTTAGTAGATGCCAATACTATTTTAAATATTTAATAAACACAAGCACCTTTTGAGTTACTTATGGTTTATAGTCGGTTTCAGATTTTGCATAGAATTTTGCCTCTGCTCGCAACTAAGCATATTCTTAGGGAGTAAATTAGGAGAGTTTAATGCTAGCAAGAAAGAGAACATCTATTCACTGAACCCACCTTATGATGTGTTTGAAGTAAGCACTCTTTTTTTAAAGTTTTTTTTTTTTAGGATATGATTGACATACAGCACTGTATAAGTTTAAGGTATACAGTATCATGATTTGACTTACATATATTATGAAATGATTAAGTTCATATTAAGTTTTGTTAACATTCATCATCTCATATAAATACAAAAAAAAAGGAGAAAAATGTTTTTTTCTCATGATGAAAGCTCTTAGGATTTACTTTCTTAACAACTTTCAAATGCACTATGCAGCAGTGTTAACTATTGTCATCATGGTGTACATTACAGTCCTAGTACTCATTTATCTTCTAACTGGAAGTTTGTACCTTTTGACCGTCTTCCTCCAATTCCCCTCCCCCATCCCTCAGCTCTGGTACCCACAAATCTAATCTCTTTTTCTATGTTTTTTTTTTTTTTTTTTTAGATTCGGCATATAGGTGAGATTATACACTATTTGTCTTTCTCTAACTTATTTCATTTAGCATGATGCGATGCCCTCAGGGTCTATTCTTGGCAGGATTCCCTTCTTTTTTTATAGCCAAAGAATGTTCATTGTACATATATATATATATCACAATGAAGGAAGCACTCCTGATCCCCATATTTTTATTTTTTTTATTTATTTATTTTTTTTTTTAAAGATTTTATTTATTTATTCATGAGAGACAGAGAGAGAGAGAGAGAGAGAGGCAGAGGAAGAAGCAGGCTCCCAAGGAGCAGGAAGCCCGATGCGGGACTCGATCCCAGGACCCTGAGATCATGACCTGAGCCGAAGGCAGACGCTTAACCATCTGAGCCACCCAGGCGCCCATGATCCCCATATTTTTAAAGCAAAAACCCATTTAGACAGTGGTTTAATAGTGGTGGGACAGTGTAACCCAGAATTAGACACTGTTCTTTCAATGGAGAAAGATGCACCTTTCCAACCAATAGTGTCTTTTGCTGGGTTCCCACTACTGCACATTCCAGATAATAAAAAGGACCAAAACCAGTCATCATCTAGTATTCGGATGTGAAAATATGTTAAGGAAACCTAACTCAAAATTGCAGTTAGCAGGGGCACCCGAGTGGCTCAGTCGGTTGGGTGTCGGACTATTGATTTCAACCCAGGTCATGATCTCAGGGTTGTGAGACGGAGCCTTGTGTCAGGCTCTATGCTGGGTGTGGAGTCTGCTTAAGATTCTCTCTCTCCCTCTGTTCCCCCTCTCCTTAAATAAATAAATAAATAAATAAATAAATCTTTTTTAAAAATTGCAGTTGGTGGGACACCTAAGTGGTTCAGTTGGTTAAGCGTCTGCCTTCAGCTCAGGTCATGATCCCAGGGTCCAGGGAGCCTGCTTCTCCCTCTTCCTCTGCTGCTCCACCTGCTTGTACTCTCTCTCTGTCAAATAAATAAATAAATAAAATCTTCAAAAAATAAAAATAAATAAATAAATAAAATAAAAAAAGCACAACTTCCCCCTTTCCTCTAGAAAATGAGGCTGTTCTCCTTTGTTCTCTGGACTTGCCTTTGGTTCACCATACTTTGTGTCAAATTGTATGTAACTCCTCTGCTATTCTTGAATAAACTCAATTTTGCTGGCTGAATTGCTTACCTTTTTCTTTTACAAGGTTGGCACAGGGTATGGCCAACTTGAGGTACTGACTTATGTTTTCTTCCTGTTATATTTTCACTCACCTCTTTCTAAAAAGACAGCCTTGTATTGTGTGTTTCTTTACTTTGAAGATTTTGGCCAAACCTAAAGAAAATTGGTCCCACTTAGTTGACCAAGACTATGCCTTTATGCCTTTAACCTAAGACTTCTCTACATCACAGATAGGAAGCAGTTTCAGATTGGTGATCATGTATGTTATCCCTTATGAAAAGCAACAATAAAAATCTACTTCTCTTTATGTTTTCCCATTACTGATCCCTTGGCATTTCTTTCCCCCTTGTCATAACACTCCCTCCAAGATGTGACTCTGAAATGGAGCTTACATTTAGGACATTTGTATTAATTAAAATGCAGAATATAAATCATACCAGCAGTCGGGCATATCTGGAAGTCAAATGTTTTCTAAGACTTTACTAACATATTGTCATTTGGATGCCTTAAATCTAACATCAATTAGAGGAAATTCAACATGAGGAGTTTCGAAAACACAAGGTAATTACTATAAATGTTTAAGTTTGTTGAATGAGGAAATATTTGCGTAACACTGCCTTTTAATAAGATGAATTAAGATGAATAAGATGAAATAATTAAGTTTAAATTTACATAATACATGTAATCTGACCTGATTTGGTAGAGACAATCATAATTATTAAATATTTGAATAGCTACTCCTCTGATAAATAAATATATATCTACCTTTAAGCTCACTAAATTGACTTCTCTATATGAGAATTCTCTAGATTGCCAATTAGCAACTAAAATTTGTAGTATCTACCCTTATAATTTTCTATCTGGGGCTCATGTTTGAAATTATGGTTTATTTTCTTTTTCCATGGAATTATAATACTCTGAGAATGATTCTCTTAATCTTATTTGTACTTGCCTCTGATTGTAATTCAGTTGCATCTGACTGAGACTATGATTGCTTATTGCTTTGAGATGTCCCCCCGGAACCTCCAAAGTGAATTTTTTGGAGTAGCCATTGTGTGTGTATGTGTGTGTGTGCACACGTGCATGTGTGTATCTCTCAAACACACTCTCTAAATTTGGTAACAGTTATCTAGATGTCTAAATGTGAAATTTAAATGTGAAATAGTAACAATAACAGAAATATGTATGTACCCCAAAACACAGATACACACAAGGTTTTTAGGATAAATTCAATGAATAAGAATGTTATTTCTATAAGGAATGCTGAACAGTTGCTTCGGTTCTCAGGTTGGATTTTTAATCAGGTAAAATTGGTGTCACACTTCCAACATATGGTAAATCCCCCTTTTTCTATTCACATACATTCCAGTGTACATTTTTTTAAAAGATTTTATTTATTTATTTCAGAGAGAGAGAAAGCGTGCATGCACATGCAAGCATTAGTGGGGGGAGGGGTAGAGGGAGAAGCAGACTCCCCGCTGAGCAGACAGCCAGAGGCTGGGCTCCATCCTAGGATCCTGGGATCATGACCTGAGCTGAAGGCAGCGCTTAACTGACTGAGCCACGCAGGCGCCGCTCCTTTGTACATTTTTTTCATCCTGTAAGACAGAGATATATTTCATCATGAAGTATAAAAGTATAATGTTGGGATAAGGCCTCCTCATAGTTACTAATAAAGAGGTCCAAACAAACGCTCTTAATTTCAAGATCATTGCTCTAGTCTAAAATGCATCTTGGGGTTCACTTTATGGTAAATATTTTCAAAAGAGCAGTGACTTCCTTTATGAAATCAAGAGAATGAGTCTGGTAATTATCAAAATGAAATATAAAGAAGACATAAGTCCAAGTCTGTGTTTTTGTGAATATACTGCAATCATGTTATTAATAGATACTGTGTGCTTTTATTTCAATATATTCATGTATTTAATATACAAAGACATTTTATATACAGTTACTCTTGTCTACATTGAAAAATGATGGAAAAGCATATAGGCAATATATACTATTAAAAAGTAACAGGTAATAAATGCTCACGAAGGGTCAAAATAAGAAAGAAAAAGACGAAATAATGTTTCCCATCTTAGTGAAAACATATTCTCAGTTCCAAAGTTAATTTTGAAGTGTAACTTCTGTTCTGTCCTCCCCACCTTTCTTGCTTCACTTTCTTTAAAGTGCAGGTGGTATTTATAATTTTTAATATTAAAATATGAAACTTCTGGGAAGAACCTTAACCATTTTGCAAATTTTGACTATCATTTCTTTGCATAATATTCAGTGTTAAGGTAGAGGCTAAAGGGCTTAGAGAAATCTGCCAGGAACTCATTACGAGTCACGTAACACATGAGGACTTGTCCTTCCCTCTGTGGAACTTGCTCTTGATGAGAATTCTACCCATAACCTCAGCAGGCAGATATTTCATGCAGTAGATGGTAAGCAATGCTCATCTGTTTTCTCCCCTCAGACCTCTCTTTGTGTGAAGACCCGCAGAGTACGTACCTGTGGTGGGGCTCTGTCAGGGGTAGCAGGCTCACAGTGTTCTCTTCGGAGTTACTGTTCCCGAAAGTAATAAGGTGTCTGTAAACTTGTTTTGATTTTGGCATCAAAGTTTTTCTGGCAAGTTATAAAAATTTCCAGAATCTTTTTGCAGCAGAGGCAGACAGTCTTTCAGGCAGAGCGTGACTGGGAATGAATGCACCGTGCTGGGAAAAGTTTGCAGTAAATGCAATCTGTTTGCATAAATAAAGTCCTACTTTTGTTGTAGCCCAAAGGAAACCACATTTACTCACCTCATCTTTTCAATATTGGTATGTTAAGGTTGTGATTTGTGTGCAGAATTTTCCTTCCTTTCTTTGCAAAGCAGTTACAGTTCAAAGGCTCTAGAGCCTCCAAGCTGGTGTTTGGATCCTAGTTCTTACCAGAGGGATGACCTTGACTAAGTTACTTAAATTCCCTGTGGTTCTCTTTCTTTGTCCATAAATGAGAATGATAATAACAATACTTTATAAGCTTGTTGTGGGGATTAAATAAATTAATATATTTAAAGTGATTAGTACACAGAAATCCCCAAAATATGGAGGTGTGGGGAAACCAGAGATAAGGCGTGTGGGGTGGAGGACCACCCTGTCCTAGGCATGTGGGGTGGGTGTCTTTATGATAATCACCCTTGACCAACAAAGAATAACCAGACCCTAAAAAGGAAGTAAGCCATTGAAGGTGTTATCAGTAGAGATGTTAAAAGGATTTAAGTTCAGGGCGCCTGGGTGGCTCAGTTGGTTAAGCGACTGCCTTCGGCTCAGGTCATGATCCTGGAGTCCCGGGATCGAATCCCGCATCGGGCTCCCTGCTCAGCGAGGGGTCTGCTTCTCCCTCTGACCCTCTTCCCTCTCGTGCTCTCTGTCTCTCATTCTCTCTCTCAAATAAATAAATAAAATCTTTAAAAAAAAAAAAAAGGATTTAAGTTCCCTGGTTAGCTTTCTATAAAAGATCAGCCCTAAAGGCCCTTGTGGGCAATCCTATCAGAGGGGTTTTTCTGTATCTTCACTTAATAAACTTCTATCACTTAAAAAAAAAAGTGATTAGTACAGCGCCTGACACACAGAAAACCTTGGATAAGTCCCTGTTGAGATGTAATATCACACACACATGCACACGCACACACACACACACACGCACACACCCAAAGTTCTAGTTGTGAAGAACATTACTGTGAACAACGAGTGATTCATGTCGGTCAGTTAGCACCTGTTCTGGCCCCTCTCCAAAATGATTTCCCTGGGATTAGTAATCTAGAAAGAACTTAAAAAAGGAGATATCACAAGTTCTGTGTAAAGATACGATAGGGGAAAAAAGGGCAAAGAATTGGGGAGAAAATGATGTGAAAATCTTTATCAGCTGCAAGTAACAGAATGCCTAACAGAGACTTAGAAATATCAGACATTTCTCTCTTCTGTCACAAATTCCAAGGAAGGTGGTACTGGTGTGGGTTCAGCAGCTTATCAATGCCATCAAGGGGTTTCTTTCATTCTTTCTGCTCTGCCACTCGGTGGGTCAGTATTGTTTGCCTTTTTAGTGACAGCTTACCTTCTGCAGTACCGAATGTTATTTATTCCCAATCATATCTCAATCTTAAACAAAGGAGTCAGCAGAAAAAGAGTTCTTCTCCTGAATCTCCTGAATCTCTCTCTCTCTCTCTCTTTTTCTACCAAGGAGCAAAATCATTCCAGATGCTGTCCCAGGAGGCATCTCTGTATAGGGCCTTAGTCAGATTTGGTTCCTATATCTCATTGCTAGACCAAAGGAGTGATCTGTGGTGTGTCCTTTATATATTCTCCTCTATGGCAGAAATATTCATAATTCCAGTGAGTAAGGAAAGGGTTAACGTATAGGCAGGGAGAGATAGGGGACCCCTAGCTGGGCTTTGAAACTATTCCTGGAAAGCAGAAGGGCTAAGCCAGAGTGAATAAGAGAATAGACCAGACCACCTGGCCCTGGATGTTAGAGAGTTTTTCTTTGGTGGCTACATCGTAATCACAGAAAATGACCAGACCTCAAAGAAGTAAGTCATTAAGGATGTTATCAATAGTCCTTGCTCAAAGTGGCATAAGAATCTCAAGGCCACAAATTTCCTGGTCAAGTTCTCCATAAAAGACTGCCACTAAAATCCCATACTGCCAACCCATTCGGGACGCCTCTAATTCTAGAGAGCTTTATCTTTCCTGCTCTCACCCTCGCTCGATAAACTTTCACTTCACTTCACCCTCTTATGTCCCTGAGATTCATTCGTTGACTCTGTGAGACAAGAACCCTGCAATCCTTCAATACCACTTCTAGAAGTGTTGGTGGTTATTGGCTCTCAGACGAATTCAGCTCTAAAAATTTCCCTCAGTATCAGAGAGACTTTTCATCCAAGTTCCCCCTTCTCTGTAAGGGCAGCTTGGTTTCCCATAATGGGTGCTGTGGTGGTATAAAGACCTGGATCCCTAGCCTTAAGATGGGAGAATTCTAAAAGCCCATCCCAGCACCAAAGCTCTCTATGGGCTGAAATTTTTACTGGGATCTGTCGCAGCTCAACTCCTCTCCCTGTACAATCCAGATTCTTTTATCCTCCACTGGTGTTATTCTTTAAAGACCTCCTTAGTCAAACCCCCTACACCCAGATCTCCATCTCGGGAACCTGACCCCATGGACACCACCCACTGTCAGAGGGAACTGAGATAATGTGATTGGCTTAACAAGTATGATTCATCCAAAAGCACCCCGAGGCCAGAGCAAAACACAAGTTCCTGTTTTTCTAGTTGCTCTCACTGCCAGGAGTATTCTTCCCTCAGAAAGCTATGTAGTTAACTCCCTGCCTCCTTCAAACCTTTGCTCAAATGTCACTGCCTCAATGAGGTTGAACCTAAATCGACCTACGATTCCAGTCCTTCTCCTCTTCCCATCTCCTTGGACATTCTGGATCCTCTCACCCGTCTCTACAGTTTTTATTTTCCATAACACTTATCACCTTCCAATTTCTTACATTTTGCTTATCTATGTTGCTGATTTTATGCCTATACATACGTTGTTTGATTCTATTACATGTATTGTATATCTCTCCCGTTAAAATGTAAGCTCCACAAGGGTAGCTGTTTCTTACTATTTTCATTCACTGATATAACCTGACCATCTAGAAGAGGTTTTTGGCACATATAGGCACTCAAGACTGGTGGTCTGAACTAAGGCAGCATGGCAGTGTGGCTAAAAGTGGATCAATGAGTCATTCATGTGGTAGGTCAACACAGGTCCATTATCAACAGTAACAAGTAGAATGTGGGAGATGAGACAGGGGAGGGGTTAAGGCTGATACTTAGGTAACTTTTTAGTGATGATATTGTCACACACTGAGATAGGGATCTCAGTGAAAGAACCTGGTTTGGAGGTAAAAGTTGGATATTATTGAGGTACCTGTGGGACATTTGGCTAAAGTATGGTAGACAGTGGGATTCATGGGTTAAGATGTAGATAGGAAGGCACATATTTGGGAATCATAAAAATACAGATGTAAATTTTAATTTCACAGGATTTTTAATGTGTATAGTGAGAAGAGAAAAGGACTTGCTAGAATCATGATGAAAAACATGATTTAATGTTTGGGAAAAGAAAGTGGAGCTAAGAAAAGATCAACAATTATCTGACAGTGAGAAGGAAATGTGTACATTATGGGGAGGGAGGAATCAAAACTTTAAGTGATGATGGAAGAAAAATAAAACAATAAAAGGAAAGAGGCTGAGACCTAAGAAAAGAGAAATAAGAAAAAAGTTGACAGAATGAGGAGGAGGCCAAAGAGGATGAGACTTCTTATTTATTTATTTATTTATTTTAAGATTTTATTTATTTGTTTGACAGAGAGAGACACAGCGAGAGAGGGAACACAAACAGGGGGAGTGGGAGAGACACAGTGAGAGAGGGAACACAAGCAGAGGGAGTGGGAGAGGGAGAAGCCAACTCCCCACTGAGCAGGGAGCCCGATGCTGGGCTCGATCCCAGGACCCTGAGATCATGACCTGAGCCGAAGGCAGACGCTTAACCACCTGAGCCACCCAGGCGCCCGATGAGATTTCTAGAAGACAGTAAAGGGGATGTTATGGTTAAGTATTTCATGTACTTGTTAAATGTATACATAACTTATTTCAAAAGGCAAAAAAGTGTGATTACTACATAAAAACATGGTAGAGGGAATGGATTATTCCCATTTCCAAGTACTTTTGTGTAGAGGGCCAAGTGTCATGAGATGCTTTGATAGCATGAGCCTCATCTAGATCAGAACTATACATCCTCCATGAAATACTCCCTGGTGGTCTAGTTTACTAAACATCCCTTCTTAAATACACACACATACACACAAACACACACAATCACATCAAAACTTGGCATTTCCCACTGAACACTGGAATGGCATTTCCCATTCCTAAACTGGAATGTCCAATATGCTCCATTTTATATTAAAGTGTGGACCAGGGAAGTGATTTTGGTTTTCTGTCCAACATAAACTGGAAAGGGGTTTCAATGCAAAGGGCAAGCAACAGAGCTATATTGGTCATCAATAGTCTTTTATTCTTCAGAAGATATTTAGATCTCAGTTCCCCGTCACCTCCCGTACTCACCAAGAAATTTTGCAAATGTAAACATTAAATTCTAGACTTTCTCTGTGCCTTGAAGCATAGTCAGTGGTAGACCTTCCCATGCTGTCCTTGTCTGCTTAGAATTTGAGAAACAATGTGACAAGTGACAAGATTTATTATGTCAGCAGACTATTTAATACATGCCAAGTAAAATGAGGATTGAGGGGCACCTGGGTGGCTCAGTCAGTTAGGCGTCTGCCTTTGGCTCAGGTCATGGTCCGGGAGTCCCAGGATCGAGCCCCAGGATTGGACCCTGTGTCAGGCTCCCTGCTCAACAGGGAGTCTGCTTCTTCCTCTGCCCCTCACTGTGCTCATGCTCTCTCTCTCAAATAAATAAATAAAATCTTTAAAAAAAAATCTTAAAATAAATCAATAAAATGAGGATTGAGAATTATTTAGGCAGAAAAAAAAGTTTCCCACAAAAAGACACTATTTACCACAAGGCAAATTCCCTTTATTTTACTTGAAACACTAGCACAAAATTTACTGGAAGAGTCCTATTTTCCCGTCAGTGAAATCCCCAAGTATGTATAGAGCCTGAGGTGTTTTTAAAACCATGAGTACTGATGTCATAGCTATGCCTCTGATGTGCCATGTTTTAGTAAAATAAGAGAACCGAGAAGGTATAAAGAAATTCTTAACACAGTGAAATAAACTTTTGTAGCACCAGATGTGGACTGACACCAGCAGTTTATCTATGATGAATCAATTAATAGACATTTATTAAGAGCCCAATTGTAATTTAGGCACTATTAACAGTATACACTGGGCAGGGAGACTACAAAAATAAGTAAGTCTAACCAACGTCTATTAAAATACTATATTTTTAATTTGTTGGGTACTGATGATAGAGTCGAGGACACTCTGTTTCCAATTTTTTTTTTTTTTAACCCCCCAACTGGAGAATTTATGTGTGTCTGTTTCTTGCCTGTAGCAGCGTCTCAGCAGGGTTAGAAGACTGTATGAAAGTCAGTAGAGAAATTGTTTTCATTTCTATCCTTATTTTCTCCAGTTTCTTCCTGCCTCGGTTTTCTCAATATTAATTTATTGCTTTATCGGTAGTGTTAAGTTGAGCAAAGGATAGACATTAAATATTGCTTTTCAGTAATAAGTGACAAGATCAGTATAATAAAATACTTTTTTAAAAAGATAAAATACCCTTGGATTACCCTCTCAATCAAGTATGTGAACTCAAAAAATCCACCAATTAATTTATGACTTTCTAAGTTCTTCTCCCCCATTCTTTGATGATATTTCATGGAGAAGAGTCTGTGTGTTTTGTGTTGTGTGTGTTTCTTTTATTTCCTTGAGCTCATATGAAGTCCTCTCCAGCTTAGTCCCTTTCCCTCACATTCACTGACTCTGGTTTTCTTGCTCTTTCTCTGGATATTGTAGGATTCCATATTATGTACACCATAATTCTAAAAGCTTAAATTCCGATTGATGACAATAAATAGCAAATTGCCATCAAAGAAAGTCCTGAGTTTTCTAGGATGAAAATTATGTATAATATACCAAAAGAAAAGAAAATCACAGACTCAGATGAGAAATGAGAGCACTTTATGGGATAATAAAGAAATAAAATCTGATAAGCAGTCATGGCAGATTACAGTATACCCAGTACAGGAGGTGGTTCACGGTTTTCTTCCAGGTTTGATAACAGAAGAATGAGTTTGTTCAAAGTAAATAGTTTTCCACCTGGATTTAAAAACATCGTTTAAACAATAAATAACTGTGGGTGTGTATATATAAATAAATATATAGATATAGCTAAGCAAACATACATATATGCAAACATACACAAACACACACATACATATATGATATATATGTGGATATGTATACATATAGGTACTTATGTAGTTAATGACCTATCAAGCTGTAAAACAAAGATGAGTGATTTTTAAAAATGAGACATGGATAAAAAACACATATATAGTTGTAAATTCTTTAAAGCTATTTTAAAGAAATAAATAAAATCTTAATGACTATCAGAATACTCATCTGGTGCACATAGCTATTCAAACCCTGTGACTTACCACAGACTTCTCTTTGCTTCATCCATTGTATCTTTTTTAGGTTTTCACTTTAGCACCAGATGTGTTTTCAATGGTTTCAATGTTCTTGATATTTGTAATTTTCTTACCTTTTCCTGAGCTTTATTTGTCTCACTGGGAAACTGAAACACTGTTGATGTTGTAAGAAGCAAGGGCATATTCATCTGGAAAATAAAGGGAAAGTTCACCCTTCTTAAATCTCCAACTTTCTATAGCCAGATTAAGACATAATCTTTCCAATAATTTTACAAGACAGTCAATCACTTCTTGACAGACTTGGACATTCAACGAGTAACTAACAGCATTGACCTTCCAGGGAAAATTTTTATGGTCTTTACAACATCTTAGTAATTGTTTTGGAACCTAATCTATCATGACTTTCCTATAACATTTCAGAATATTGCCTGCTCCCCTTCTCAAATCAAAGTCCATCCAGGTTGCATGAAATGGTGAGTCTTGGCATTAACACAACAAAATAACAACAAAGAGACCTTAAGGCTCAGCATGGTTTGTATTTCAAGTTAAAGGGGAGATCTCTCACACTGTATCAAGAGGATTCCAGGAGTTGAAAAACTCCGGTAACTGGAAAATGACCCAGTCAGAAGATATATCAGGGAGGAAAAAATATCAGTATATAAAGTAAAACCAGTCATCATTTAGTCTTTGATGATGGAGGATGATTTTGGAAAATTTATGGGCTCAGGGAGTCTTAGATATAGACATAATGTTCCGTAGCTTCAGGGCATGGGCTTTGCTTGCCTACCTTTTTCATAATAATCATAGATCATAACTGGGGCTGGCTGAATGTTGGATACAAGGTTGGTTTGCTCAACAGAGAAAGTAAAATGGTTTGCCGTACCAAAAACCTGTAAAGATAGAAAGTATAAATATATCAGGTCTGCATCACACAAAGACACAGATTATAAATACATTAGGTATAAATACATCAGCAGGTCTGCAAAAAGAAAACCACGGAGCAAATTATGTCCAGAAGTTCATGATTTACCTAATTAAAGAGATCTAGGGTATCAGGATCTTGTATAATGACAAATAATGACAAAATAATGAGTTTGGTGACATTAAATTATATGAAATTTTAAGTTCCATTGCTTATACTGAGGTGCAAGAAATCTAGTTGAAAGCATTAGGGTAATGTAGGCATTTATGTGAATGGTAATGATGTACATATAGAAGGGATGACTCTAAAACTCATAGCAGCCTTTGTTGGAGTTCAGGTCAAACTATAAAAGGATTATATGTCTGCTCTGTGGCCATACTATGTTACATGCTGTGAGGAATGAAAAACAGGGAAATGCTATTTCTGACTTGAGAGTCACCTAGTAAAGTAGCCAAGGCATATATGAGATAATGTTAGAGTCAACAGGGAGAAGATAGATTGTCAGTGGGACTGAAGAACACTGATCATCTTTAGTGTCCTGCATTTTTTGACAAATCCTCTCATATATACAGCTGACGTTCAAACAATGCAGGGGTTTAGGGCACCAACCCCTGTGCAGTTGAAATCCGCATATAAATTTTGACTTCCCCAAAAGTTAACTACTAACAGCTTACTGTTGACCGGAAGCCTTACCAATAACATAAACAACACATATTTTGTAGGGTATATGTATTATATCCTGTATTCTTACAATAAAGCAAGCTAAAGAAAATGTTACTAAGAAAAATCATAAGGAAGAGAGAATATATGTCAATCCAGTATTGTACTGCATTCATTAAAAAAAATCCTGTGTGAGTGGATCCATACAGTTCAAACCTGTGTTGTTCAAGGGTCAACTGGATATATATTCATTTACATGTGAGTAAGATAACAAGCATCCAATTACCTTCAGAAAAGAAGAGAAAGCCATGGAAGAAAAAACAGTTATTGCTCAACTTACAGTTTCCAAGTAGAAAAGAACATGGTCATTCTTGACTTCAGTCTTCATCACTTGGCCATTGTTTTCAAGCTTTATAGAAATTGGCAGGGAGGGATGGAGAATAAATATTAAAGAATACCTTCCCGTATTGAATGTTGCATGCTTTTTACTTAACCGGTTGTCATGAATCTATAGTATGGATGTTCCCATGATATTTTTATAAACACAAGTAGGGACTAAATAAAGAGCTAAATTATGAACTGTGGGAAAAATGACTGCCAATTGCTACAAATTAAGAACACTGTCTCTCCAGCGTTACGGCAAAAATAAACATGAACTCTGAATAAATTTGTTTAAAGGAAGAACTGCATGACTTTATTTGGCTAACGAATTATTTTATTTACACACCATTGCTTTTTCTGTGCTGAAAGTGTAGACCTCTATTATTTACCTCCTCAATGGATGCCATGACTGGAGTAAATCCTGACAGCATCTTTACATCAACAAGGACCATATTGGAGTTATTGCGAATTCCAGTATACCTGAAATTTAAAAACAAACACAAGTTTAGACAACAGTCTAGAAAAGTGACCTATCTTATGGCAAGGATAGTGGATACATAGATACCAACTGGTTATATGTCTGGAGCAAAAGCAAAAAGCTCTTGAAGAGGGAACACTTGAAGAAAGTCACTCTTAAACATCTGAGAATAGGCACAACTAGAGTGACAATAGACACATAAGTTGGAATAAAGAGTGAATTATCTGGACCTGGAATCTTCCCAGTCTCTTTTAAGCTTACCTGAGGCCTCAAAGTCCTAGCTTATAAACAAAAGCTGATAAATTCATATCACATATACCTATGTTAGCCTTAGATTTGCACAATACTTAAAGGATATCTTTGTTTAGAAAGCAAGATGTTGGCAGAATCTTAGTGTAGGCATGTCCCCAAGCCATGTAGATTACGTCCCTAACTCTGGACAGCATTGTTGGGACACGAAGTTGAGAGTTCCATGGTGTATGTAGTTCTTATCTCAGCTCTGATGTTTAAGAGATTTTCATTTGGAAATCCTAAGAAAAATCCCCCAAATGAGTTTTATTCACTGTTTCCCCACATATTAACGAGGGCCAAAACTCTCTGGCACCTATAAATTATATTTTAATTCAAGAGAATTATTCTGTCTACTCCAAAAAATAAAAATCTAAAATTTTACTCTACACAGTTATAGAATAAGCATCCCTAAGTTTTCTGATGCTGGCCCACCTGTGCTTGTCTTTAAGAGGAAACATGGTATCTCCGTTGTCCAACTCTGACAGTACTTGCACACACACAAAACAATGGAGGCATTGCTGGAATATCAGTGAGGCAGAAGCTTTCAAATTTGTACTTGCCTACAGTATAAATCTTACTTTTGTAAGAATTAAACTGTGACATATACCCAGAGAGCTAGAAAGAGACTATGTTATAGAAATATCACCACCAACATATGAACTCATTGGGGTTACCATCATAATATTGATTTTGCTACTATTTAAAACAATGATTTTTTTCATCTATTACCCTCTTTCTAACTCAGGAGTTGATATCAAAATGGGACACTTACCTGAGGGTCACTGTCAGGTCAAAATTACTCTGGAATGTATCTGAAGAGTTTTTCTTAATTATTTCTAAGGAAAGGGAAAATCCAGATGCTTTTTCAGGTAGTAGTATATTATACCTCAGGGTACTCTAGAAAGAATAGCAAATCAGAAGACAATCCATTCATTTATCCTGTAGTAAGAACTGAAGGACTTATTTTTTCTCTATTTTCATTAGTATTGCACCTTATTTTACATCTTTACCATCAGGGATAAGGTAAAATGTAATTGTTCAGTTTTCAGAAGATGGAAGAATTTTTACATAAATGAATAATCTTGACATGATGGAGAGATGTCAGAATGCTTTCTAACTGTGACATTCTTCAAGAAACTCCTCAGTTATCTAGCTATGCTTAAGAGTAAGTATCTCTTTGTAAAATAACTTGCATTTTCAGCTACTGATTCGAAAATATCAATGAGACAAAGAACAGAGATAATAACGGAAATACACAATGGTAAAATAACACTCCATCTATAACTGAAAGGGTAGCCTACCTCTTTAACTGGCAAATATTTGTCTCTGTTTCAGGTAGATTTCTATTACCTGGATAAATGCACAACCTTGTCCTTCCACATCTACTGTGTATTGTCCACGTGCTTTTGTTAGTTCAGACCGCTGGACCAGTAAGCGATTGTCATTGTTAACCTGGAAAATCTCATTGGATTCTTCACTGCTAAAGGTGACAGTGTTTTGATCATCAGAAAAGGTGAACTTCATGTAGTGGGTTATGGCAAGAAGACAGACGGCAGTATCCTGCAAAGAACAGTAGAAGCAAAGATCTAAGCTTGTTACGATGAAATATAAGTCATCATTTGACCATGAACTTTAAGTCAGTCCGTAAAAATATTCCTAAGTCAATGGAACGCCAAGAAGCAAATCCTAAACAATAGGAAGATACATTTGCTTATGCAACTGTTGTCATTTAGTCTCCCTCAACAAATCTTAGATTTCAGTAGTCTAAAGGATTTTACAAAGTGTAATCTCTGATGTTGAAAATAGTGCCCAATCTTTCCTAAAAATAGACCTAATGTAATATTGTTTATATAACATTATTATCATATAATACTATTTACATTATGTCAATTTGCTCAGTATTTTGGCTGCCTTGGACAATGCTTATGCCCATCGATCTTTGAGGAAAGGAGTCAGAATCAGAAAAGGATGTTGGCAGATTCACTAACATACGGTTTTATTCAGAAACTAAGGCTACAGCAAAGAAAGTAAGGAGGGAAGTAAAGATTTCCTTTGTGGGAATGAAACAGCATTTCTTTGAATTTTAATTTTTTTCCTGTTAAGACATAAACCACTATTCTTTTTATACCCATTTCTTCTGTTACTCATTCCTTTCATTTGTGTTTCCCAAAGTATACACCACAAAAATAGAGAGAAATCTTTTTCCTTGGTTGGTTGATACGTAGTATCATAGTATATCATTGGATATCGAACTTATCATCAAGACTTTATGACAACAATCTCTTTTAGACCTATATGCTATTTCTGCGTAAGTGGAGGTATAAATGAGTCATAAATTCCTTGAAAAGAGGCTTAGTGTATTCATTTGTGTATAGAGAATTCTTACTAGTGACTGTTACACAAGAATGGCCCAACAAATAGCTGTTGACTAAATAATAGGATACATAATATCAAATATTCTTCATCTCAGGAGGCATTTTCTGTGATTACCTTTGCTATCTAGATTATTGAAGAGTAGCATTACACATATTGTTATTAATATCGGGACCACATCAATTACCTGAGTGGAAGAGAAGCCCCCGTGGGAGTTCATCTGTTGGGCAAGCCACTGCACAATCTTACTCGCATGAGTGAGGTCGGGAGTTTTCTTGGAAAGCACAGCCAACAGCACATAACAAGTCTTCTCGGTCTCAGCAGAAGGTGCGTGAGGAATAAAGGATGGAGATGCTTCTGTCTTGGGTTTCTTTGCTCTTTCCCAGTATATTACATTATCTGAGGAAAAGGAAGAATTTTCACATAGTCCCTATAAGCACCACGAATTACACATAAGAACAGTGCAAATTCCATTCCTGGCCTCTGCTGTGGGCTGAGGTGTGTCCCCTCAAAATTCACAGATTCAAGTCCTAATCTCCAGTACCTTAGAATGTGACTATATTTGGAGGTAGGGCCTTTAAAGGGGTGATTCCATTAAAATGAAGCTGTTAGGCTGGGCCTATGACTGGTATTTGGATACACAGAAGGGACACCAGATAGGCAGGCACACAGAGGAAAGCCCATGTGAAGACAGAGGGAGAAGACACCCAACTTTAAGCCAAGGAGAAAGACTTTAGAAGAAACCACACCAGTTGACACCTCAATCTTGGACTTCTAGCCTCCAGAACCATGAGAAAATAAATTTCTGTTGTTTAAGCCACCTAGTTGGTGGTATTTGGTTATGGTGGCCCTAGCACACTAATATGGCCTCCCATAGCAACTTCCTAAGGTTAAAAATGGTACGTGGTCTATGGCATGGTCATCATGCTTGATTTCCTTTACTTCACTCATTTGGAAAGAAACTAGCAGAAAGGAGAAAGAGGGAAGTAGAAAATATATAACGTTCTTTAAAGATAAAGGGGCCACTGAGAAATTCCGTAAGAGAAATAGAAGCAAACTAGTGAAGATAGGGTTCCCATATGATTGCGAAGTAAGTTTCATCGCTTTATTCTCAAGGTCATCCCCGTTAGAAAAAGTGAAAAATACTTACTTGTTTTGGTAGCAGATTGATCCAGGACCTGCAGTAAGGATTCCACTTGCTTATCTCTTTCAGCTAATGCAAAAGCATAAGCCAGAATTGCATGGATGTAGCCATTAGTGACCCCATCTTCCAGGGCCTCCTCTAGGCAAAAGAGCCCATTTCGTAGAGCAGGAAACTAGTCAAGAGAAGGATAATATATTTTAAAATAATACCTGAGTACTTCATAAGCTTGCTGAATATTTAATCATTCTTTAAAATGTATATAGCCTTGAGTTATATTTTATATACAAACCTATTGATATACACACATGCATTGTACTTTATAAATATTGTTGGAATTTATTTTTAATGGTGATATTAGGATTTGGGAAATAAAATGTGTAAGTAATATGAAAATAGTAGCTTTATATCTCATCAGTTATATTTGAATTAATAATATGTATTTCTTCTATGCGGCAAAGCATATGAATGAATTTATTTTTAGACCAAGGTATTTTAATGCCTAAAATAGAGGCTTATATTTCTAAAGATGATTTTCGAGATATACTAATGACAGTGAAAATTCCTGCTATCTTAGTTCAGGAATAGATTTTTGAGTCAGATAATCTGAATTTGGGATTGGGGGTAGCCAATGTGAATCATGCTTAATTTGAAAATGTTTACACACTGAATTGGCTAGACAAACAGAATATTGGGTTATTTATATACATAGAATAGGGGTTCTTAACCTGAAATTCATGGCTGAACTTCAGGAGACATTTCAATACCCGATGGTATGAAAAGCTTCTGTGTGTGTGCAGTTGTGTATTCTCCCTAGAGAAAAACTCAAAAGAGTGCTCATCACCAGTTTCTACAAATCAAAAAAACTTTGAGCAGCATTCACTTAAGGGGTGGTAATGAATTAAACGCTCTCTTGATGTTTCATTCAGTCTGAGAATTTCAGATCACTCTGAATCCATAATTGATTTAATGTGCATTTAAGTGACTGGGACTCAAGAATGATGGGAAGCCATACAGTGAAATTGAGTCCAGCTTCAAGGAAGGCTCCAACAACATACGCAGTGAGTAAAATGTCCTCTTCTTCTCCACCCTAAACAGAAAGGGACAATTAATCGGACAGGACAGCAGACCACAAAAAAAAAGAGCTATTCTTCTGGAGTGAAATGAAGTATGAAAGAAACACTAGAACAAATACCCTTATTAAAAAAAAAAAACAAAAAAAACAACCTTAATTGTAATTTTAAAATTAAATGGTTAATAATTATGCTATTTAGGAATCCACCAAGATTCATACAGTAATGAAATAAAAAATACCATTAATCTCAAGTATACTAATGACATATATCATCTATTGATGTGACCTAGTCTTGGGCATGAATTCCAAGCAATTCATATGATTTTAGTTTACTCTATTTGTTGTTACTTTGGAAAAGCAAACAAAGAATTTCTATTGCGGTGGGGCAGAAAGTTTCTGTGAAGCTGCCTGAACGTCCCTCGAAAAGTATCCTAATGGCTAACAATAGTCAGGTCTCGTAGATTCTTACAGTGTAAAATCAGAAAAGCATTTTTAAGTTACACAATTGTAAACTGACAGTGCACAAAAATGCCGCGGGGAACTTAAGCCTCAAGTAAACCAGCATCCGCACAAGAGATTCTGATGCAGTCAGGAAGAAGATACAGGGAAATGAATGAGTACTCTAATGATACTAATGCAAACAGCATTCAGATGGCACTGGAGATCCACTGATCTGGTATAAACCTCTCATTTTCTCTATTTAAGCAAAAGGTGACCTCTTTCTTCTTTAGAAAATGAATATCCGAGGAGCTCAGTTTTCAAGGTGCAAATAACTGTAGAAGGAAACACTAAAGTAAGATGTGGGGATCCATTTAAATTACACCAAATTCTATCCCCATTCCACTGCAGTATAGGTTTTTATTTTTCCTTTGCTTCTTACTCCTTCCCAACTCTACACACACACACACATACACACACATACACACAGTATAACAATTTGAAAACAATTTGCATTAAATGAAATTCCACACAGAGTGGCCATTTGTACATATTTTGAAGTGGACTAGCTTTACGTTCCAACATCCAAGAATAGGGGTGGTGATTAAGAAGGATATAAAGGGAAAGCTCAGACTATTTCAGATGATATTAGGGGATGCTAAAGTATCATAATCAGAGGGATTGTTTTCAGAGGGAAATACAAAAGTTAGGAGAATAAAGGACACACAGGATGGAATGGAGGTGGAGAGCTATCTGCAAAGACAGGAAATCAGAAGGGAAAATGCCTAGTGATTTACCTAAATATGGAAAGGGAAAGGGAAGGCGAGGGTACCATCAAGGACATGGTTCATCAAGGACATGGTTCATCTCAGTTGCATTTTGACCTACTGCAAACGAGGCCTTTATGATTTGACTTGAGAAGGTATCGGAAGAGTGTTTCACTGAAATGCTGTAAATTATTAGATATTCTTCCTGAACATCCATAAATAGGAATGAATTCCCTAATTGGGGCCCCGACACTTGACATATTGTCTGGCTCCAAATTTATGGATGTTTCCTTTCTAGGTTTCTTTTCTCTTCCTTCTCTCCTGTTTTCAGTTTATCCACTGAAGGAGACTAGTTGTATGGAAGAACTAAAGACGGCAAAGCAACCCACAGATTCATGAGGAGTTAAGTCTAGCTAGGGTTAGCACGCATGTAGTGGAATGATCCTGTTGACCAATACACCATGGGCCTATGACTCCAGCAGACTCAGAAAGCGTAATATTCACAGGAAAAATATTCCTGTTCCAAGTTAGTTAGATCAGAGATAGGAAAGGTAGGCAATACAAAGGGGCAAGGAAAGCCTCGTTCTGTTTGTCTCTCACCTCCCAGGCATTGTTGAAAAGCTTGCCATCACTTTTAAAGCAGCCATTTATTTTCTGTTTGCTTGAAAGCCAGATTAAGGTCTCTTTTTGAACTTGTTCGTCAATGTAAACATATTCCTTCATTCTCTCTAGTGTCTTAAAAGTAAGGGCACTGAGCCTGTAATGCAAATCACCAGTTAGACAAAAGTTAGATAAGAAAGAAATGTCATCTACTCCAAGGGTTCATCACCATTGTTCCCTTTGGATAATGGATGCATCTAATTTGGCTAATGCTGACTGTGAAGAATCTTTATTGATAGTGCATTTTTCCTTTGGGTCAGGAAAATGTTATGAATATCATTATGTAAAAAGAAGAGTGGGTCATTTCAGCATGTTTACAAACAAGATTCTTGCCTTATGGTTCATTGGATTATCTATACATGGAGATGGAATGGGTACAATTTGGTGGGGCCTTCTAGGTTTTTTTTTTTTTTTTTTTTTTTAGGGGGGGGGGGGGGGGGGGAGGGGGAGAAGGGTGGGGGGGGCAGAGGGAGAGGGCAGGCCCAATGGGGGGCTTGATCTCAAGACCCTGAGATCATGACCTGAGCCAAAATCTAGAGTTAGATGTTTAACTGACCGAGCCACCCAGGCACCCCGCGGGCCTTCTAGTTTTACTTTCCTCTCCCCTGACTATCTACATGGGTCTCTGAGAAGTGTGGACTAGCCTGTGCCATTTTCAGGGGGATGTCAGTAAATGAGACTTTTAGACAAATTGACATGGTCGCATTAGAATCAGAAGAATCAAACACTTTAGCTTCTCCGATTCATCTCTGTAAATTCACTTTGAAACCCATTTTGCTTCCAAATCCCACCATATTCAATTCCTTCAGACCGTCCCATGCCCTCCTCAGATCACTCCTATATTATTTAAAATAAAATTTTCATCTCTTACCACATGCTTCCTTTCTGATTCCTCTGACGAAACACACTATATGAACCATCATAGTTTTTGAAAGACAACTGCTTTTGATAACCTAAAGTAAAAAACCATAAGAAATTATCTTTTTAATCTAAGAAAATTAGAAGAAAAAGAATGGCATAGTACAAGCCCCGTGTTTGGGTTTTAGACAGACATAAATTACTAGATTGATCATTTCAGGTTTAATTTCTGAAACTCAGGGTCTCTATTCATAGTGAGAAAAACTAAGTCCTACTTTATAGGGTTTTAATGACAAGACATTACATCTGATTATGCCCAGCTCAGTAATAGGTACTTAACCAATCGTTTAATACCGTTTCATTAAGGTTAATTGACTTCTGTGTTATCTTTCTGAAAAGAAAACCTGAAGGAATTATACCCTTGGGCCTTTCCTTGCTAACATATTTTACAAGATTTATATACCCTTTTTCTACATACAAATCCAATCACTTCATTGCAATGGAACACCATTGAGCAAACAAATATAGAAGTTAATAAGTGAACTACTTATAGCTACTATTAGTAACAGTAGCAACAAACAAGGTAGCTTGGCAAAATATTCAGATTAAAAAAAAACTGGGCTCATAATTTGAAATGTTATTGTTCTAAGTTATGAAGCTAAATGACCACAAAGATACTGAAGTAAAAAATAAAAAAAGAATAGTGAGGACTCAGAGCACCCCAGTTCAGAGTTCAGATCCAGTTTCTCTCCATGAGAAAACCTCATAATAATAGCTTTATGACATCTTAGTATTAGTAACAATTGATTTTGTTTTTTATGGGCAGAAATTACTTAAGTGGTCTCACCGTTAGACAAGAAAAAGAGAGCCTTAGATTTAACTTCCTCTGTCAACTGTTTAGTAGATTTCAGATAGTCAAGGACATAGATGTCTGATGCTATTAGGGCAATATTCTGCTCTCCACATCCGTAGGGCATTTGGAGAAGATTCTCCAGATTTTGCATTGCAAGTCCTAAAATATCCCCTAAAAATAAAAAAAGCAGAAGGTTACTACTGCTTCTAGTTGGCATCTCAGCATTAATAACTCTGGATAAAAGAGGCATAGTGGAAGCAGGAAATATTTAAAATTGCATTTAAAAGGTGGAGACAAGGAAAGTTCTCATGAGGTAATTCTAAAGAGGAGATAGGCATGAAGGGTGAAGTTAAAGGAGTTTCTGGTATGAAAAATAGTTCTGAAAATCTCATTACCAGAGAGAGGGGGAAGTTAGAAAAGTGTGTGTTTGTTTGCTTGTTGTTATTATTGTGCATGAGTTTTCCTGTTACTGAGGAAATTCCCACCATCTTGAACAAGCAGAGTTTATTCTCATGCTTCAAAAGGGAATTTAAGGGGCGCCTAGGTGGCTCAGTCAGTTAAGGGTCTACCTTCAGCTCAGGTCATGATCCCAGGGTCCTAGGATCGAGCTCTCTGCTCTGCAGGGAGCCTCCTTTCCCTCTCCCTCTGCCTGCTTCTCCCACTCCCCCTGCTTGTGCTCTCTGTCAAATGAATAAATACAGTCTTTTTTTTTTTAATATTTTATTTATTTTATTTGAGACAGAGAGAATGAGAGACAGAGAGCACGAGAGGGAGGAGGGTCAGAGGGAGAAGCAGACTCCCTGCCGAGCAGGGAGCCCGATGCGGGACTCGATCCTGGGACTCCAGGATCATGACCTGAGCCGAAGGGAGTCGCCTAATCAACTGAGCCACCCAGGCGCCCCTAAATACAGTCTTTTTTAAAAAAAAGGGAATTTAATATTTCAGATGAATGAACTATGAAAAGAAGCCTTTGCTTTCTAAATGCCAGTTATCATCCAGCAAAACAAGTGTTTCCTAGGGACATAGATTTGAAAGTTGTACTACTGTAAGCCCTTCAGATCCCACATGGAAACAAGCATAGAGGATGACCTTCAATAGTACTTCCTTCCAACTAATACTTTAGAAAAGTCTCTCCATCCTGTTATTTTAAGGATTATTATTTTTTTAAGATTACCTCAATCAAAATTTTCAAATCATCGTGAAAAACAAAACTTAACCAACTTACCCACAACAGTGAAAAAGGCCCTGGCGGATCCTTCTACTACACTGTTTGGCAGGTCCAAAACTACCTGCTTGGAGGCTTTGGTCCCTAGAAAGAAAATAGTGATAAAAAAGATAATGTGATAACTTTCTTTTATAAACAATAACAGCAGATATGCGGGACAAACATATTAGGAAATAGATTCCATTATTTACTTTTATTTTGCAAGTTGCTTGTTAGAAAAGATGAAACTGACATTTCTGATCTAGTTTAGAATAACAGTACATTCAGAAAATGGTATGTGTATGTGTGCATTGGATAATGGCCCTTATTTTCCCCTAGTTTAGTGCTTAAAATACTTATGTATGAAAAAAGTGTAAGAAACTACTGACTATGGCATATAAAACTGCACACACAAAAGGAAAAGCTTGGAGACTCCCACTAAAATCAGATCAGCATCAACAAGATGGCCACAAAGCAGGTGATTGAGGGGCAGTGATGTAGCTCTCAGATGCTTTATCCCAAGAGTACAAAGGGCATAATCCTGATCTTCCTCTGTCCAATACTGTGCTGCGATCATGATGAGAGGAGCCAAAAATATATAAGATGGGAAAAATGGGGTGAGGCAGACCAATGTCATAGGTGAACTAAAAAAAAAAAAAAATCTCATAAATAAATATACTTTTTGTTAGCCAAAATTATACAGTGAAGATAGGGCATGAAATGAGGTAATCCTCCACTAGGTACTTAAAAGGGAATCACTGAGATGACTCAGTGGCAAAGAAACCAATGTAGAAGGAGAGGAAATAAACTGACCCTATTGATAATTTTTCTTTGGGACTAATTTGACCGCCTAAAAGGTCCTCTTACCTTTTGTACAGATAAGGAAACTTTGAGTCATTTCTTTTTCAATACCTTCAGGCTGTCAAAGAGTAAACAAAAACAAGCACAAAATAATGAGTCTGGGTCACCTTCCACGTAGGAAACATAATCAAGCATTAGCTCATATAGACATGGCTGGCACACGTTTGTCCCTGGGAGATGATCCATTCATCGCCCCCTTCTGTTTAAGTTTGAAAGTCGCTGTACATTACCAAGACCCACTTTAGAACCTGTGTTCCCATAGTTCGGACAGAGATAACTTTGATGTCATTGTGGGACACTCTCAACTCCTCTGAACCTGTCTAGCATCTCCAATAGATAAACGAAAGTGTTTTGCAGAGTATGGAAAGGCCAAGAGGCAACGTGAGAAATATGCACTGACAAGTGTTAATTCTTTCTGAGGATGATGAGAACGACACGGGAGTGTAGGACAAGAAATTTTGTCTCGGATTCGAGAGTCAGTTAAAAAAAAGGAAGGGAAGAGCAACAGGCCTACTGGAAACGTGAGCAGGAGTAAGCAAAATATCATCAAGCCTGTTTCAAGTGTTAAGTTTTACTATCCTGGGGTCAGGTATTAATTAATGAAAGGATGAATTTTTTTTTCCTCTAAATTTTTCTTTCTTTCTTTCTTTTTTTTATTATGTTATGTTAATCACCATACATTACATCATTAGTTTTTGATGTAGTGCTCCATGATTCATTTTTATTGCTGTTTTAATTCATATAAAATGATGTATCTGGTGTAAAGGTAACTCTAGTCAATTAACTAAGCCTGTTCAAAAAGAACGTCTTTTCATATTTAACTTATTTCTTATCTGGAAGAGCTTGACAGTTTTGCATGTACATACCTCTACCAACAGACTTTTGACCACAGTATCTTTCCAGTTTAGATTCTGCTGCTCAGGTCCTTCTTTTGGGCAGGCACTACTTTGTCTGGACTCAGCAACTGCAGTGATACTCACTTTACCTGGAAAACATTCCCGAATATAAGTTAAATGATGATTGGCCCCTCCTGTAATGGGAAATGATTAGAGTCAAATGAACCACATCTTGAATTGAATGAACTGCATACTATTATCATATTTATGCTTAGACCAAAATAACTTGCTCTTTCTCTTGCCTGAAGATAATTTGGTATGTTCTGTTTTACCTGTACCTGTTTCAAGATCCCTTATATTAAATAAATATTTGTTATCTAAAAAACAAAACAAACAGACAAACAAAAAGCAGAATCAAACCTATAAATACAGAGAACAAACTGATGGTTGCCAGAGGGAAGGGGGTTGGGGGGATGAGCAAAATGGGTGAAGGGGAGAGGGAGATACAGGCCCCCAGTTATGGAATGAATGTCATGGGAATAAAAGGCACAGCATGGGGAACAGAGTCAATAGATTGTAACAGCCTTGTATGGTGACAGATGGTAGCTAGACTTGTGGTGAGCACAGCATAACCTATAGAGATATTGAATCACTGTACACCTGAAACTAATATAACATCGTGAGCCAACTATACTCAGATAAAGAAGTTTCCAAAAATCAACCAAACAAAAAATAAGTGACTCATTTACTTAATTAAAAAGTAAGAAATTTTAAGGAAAAATAATAATTTGCAAAGCCAACAGAGCCAATTCCTTGGTAACTGCTTATCAAGGTTACATATGCCGATATGGGCACAGAACATCAAATACCCAGGGCTCTTAACTTCTCCCAAGTCTGAATGAACAAAAATAGTAAAATATGACATAGTGGAAAGGGCATTGGATTTAAATTAATGCTAGCAAGGAATCTTTTTTTTTTAACTTCTTGTGAATCATAGGTCATGCAATTAAAACTGATCTTCAGTTTCCTTACTTATAAAAACTAGATGATTGAAAAAGAGATTTCTTGGGGCATCTGGGTGGCTCAGTTATTAAGCGTCTGCCTTCGGCTCAGGTCAGTTTTGCATGTACATACCTCTACCAACAGGATCCCAGGACCCTGGGATCGAGCCCCGCACCGGGCTCCCTGCTCGGCGGGAAGCCTGCTTCTCTCTCTCCCACCCCCCCTGCTTCTGTTCCTTCCCTCACTGTGTCTCGCTCTGTCAAATAAATAAATAAAATCTTTAAAAAAAAAAGAAAAAGAGATTTCTTTTGTTTAGTATTACTGTATGCCTATATATATATAACCAATTTACTATTCTTGTTTTTGCTTGTTGCTGTGTTTTGTCTCATTTCTTTTTAAGAAAGCCTTTGATTCTCCAATCTTAGAACTATGTCCCCCAGGTAAGGCCATAAAACTTGCCACAAAAAATGCCATGCAGTGTTCTATCTTAATTGCCAAGGTAAGATTTTTGAAGACATAGTGTAGTCAGAACAATTGAGAAACAAAATCTATCAGGAAAACTAGTTTTAGTCAGACCAACCTCACAGGTGAACTAAAACAACCTCATAAATAAACTCTTTGCTGCCCCAAATAATACAATGAATAGGGGACATGAAATAAAGGAAGTTTTAATGACAATTTTTTACATGAGTGATAATGAGCATCATGCATCTACCACATCTAGCTTTTTCTGTGTACTAGACTCTTTTTAACCCTTCCCTTGTATTTTCAACAGGATACTTTCAAATTTATTTTTTTATATTACAGATAATACATGCGTGAAGACAATATTCTACTCAGTGTTTGATCTCCATCCAAGTGTTCACTATTTTTGGTATCTCATGATATATTTAGTAAATTCGCAAATCCTGGCAATTTGTGATTGAGGAGTAATTTTGGGATTGATGACACTTGTTCATGATGGTGGGTGAAGGAGCAAGTTAGAAGTGAAGGAACTGGGCAACATTAATGAAAATATAACTTTCTTTTAGAATATGATATATGGATTTGATAGATCATGAAAACTGGCATTTATATCGTATTTCAATCACATTATGCTTTTATACAAATGAATGGTGGTTTTGCTCTACATAAGCATGAGCTACCGGAAATTAGGTTATAAAATTAACTGAGAATTTTAAAAAAGGAGAGGGAGAAAATTATGTTTGTATAGAAGATGTAAGGAAAATAAAGGAAGGCATTAAAAATAGGCTGGTTTCCCCCTTCACCTATTTCACCCAACCCGAGGATTGAAAGTGTACTTATTATGACGAGGCCTGAATAATGTATAGAATTGTTGAATCACTGTACCGTGCACCTGAAACCAATATAACACTATATGTTAACTGCACTGGAATTAAAAGTAAAAAAAAAAAACAAACCTGGCTTTCCACGAGAGATTGGCATACACATAGATGCTTACCCAACGTCTTAGGTAATAGAGTCCAGACATATGTTTTCTTCTCTCCAGCCTGGATAACCTCACTGCCATTGTTTTTAGGCGTGCTGATATTTGCCTCAAAATCCTGGGATGCTTCTAGCTGAACAGAAATCTAAAAAAAAAAAAAAAAAAAAAAAGTCATGCAATGAAGGTGGCACTCTAAATTATTTGCTGTTACTACTCCTCTTCCCATCTTGAGAAAATGAACTATTTTAAGTTAGCAAAAATTAAAGATACCAAATGACTTCTCACAAGAATAAAAATAGGCTAGAACACACATCATTATGAAATTATGAAATGACATTGTCAAGGCAGTATTTAAAACTTTGCTGTGAATTAAAGCAACTGTCTTTGTCTAAGGAATATGGAAACAGGTCTTAATACTTTTTTTTTTTTTTAAAGATTTTATTTATTTATTTGAGAGAGAGAGAGTGAGAGAGAGCAAGCACATGAGAGGGGGTAGGGTCAGAGGGAGAAGCAGACTCCCCGCCGAGCAGGGAGCCCGATGTGGGACTCGATCCCGGGACTCCAGGATCATGACCTGAGCCGAAGGCAGTCGCTTAACCAACTGAGCCACCCAGGCGCCCGGGTCTTAATACTTTATAGTACCATTTTGCCCTTGAGAATAAAAAGAATATGGCAATATTCAAGGAAAATATTGAGAGATCTTTTGGCTTTGTTAGATTTTGTCTCCAGGTCAAAGGGAACAGCTTACCTCTACACATGTGTTCAGGTAGCTGAAGACATTGACAATCAAATCAGATTGTTCATTTCGAACAACTGAAAAGGGCAAAATCATTTCAACAAAGAAAGGTTGGGAGATTTCCAGAGTAGCTGTTGATGAAATGCCAAATCCAGCATGACCATTCACACAGAAGCCATCTGCCTGCCACTGGGTTATAGTATCAGGGATGCGGAAGGACACATTTGCTGAGCCTGAGGAACTAAAGAGAGATCGCTGATGAAATGCATTCTTTGTCTAAACAAGGAAATTTAGTCCAGAGCAAGCAAAAAGGTACTAACTGAAGGTTAAAAGTAAGTTAAAAGGTTTAGACAGAGCGTTAGATAACAATCTTGAGAGCTAGATTTCTACGAAATTTATCCTTAAAAACCTCACATTTCTTTAAACACTGCATTATTTTTTAAAAATTGAGGTAGCTTACATCTCTCTGCATGAGATTAATAAACGAGAAACAATGCTATAGAAAAAAATAAAATAAACTACGTGGTCAGTACATACAAATGAATAGTATAATGTATTTTACAAATATGCTAGTGCTTTATATATCCAGGAGTAAAGTTTAAGAGATCACAACAAAAAGAAAATAGAAATAAAGACATGTAGGAGAGAAAACTCAAAAACTCACTTGACACTGACGAGGTCCCATATCCACGTCTCTGGAAAGTTTGTTCTTACTGTTTCTCTTATAGCCTGTTCAACATAGTCAAAATTCTCCTTCATGCCTTCACGAGCTAAAAGAAAAGAGAAATGCTTTCTTTGGAGAGAATAAAGGTATGGGCTTCAATGACACACACTTTTAGCCATTTCTTTAACCACATATGCTTTGCTCCCAGGGCTCATTGCTAATAAATGTACATCTCAACCAAGGCATCTGCATTTTGCTGTTCAAATCTCTGCCATTACTAAAAACCACAACAAACAGACAAAAACAACAATCACGCTACATTGTTCCTCTACAACCAAATGTAGAGGAAAGTGATTTTTATTCACTGAATGGAGTTTCTCATTTGACATTCTGGTGTCTGCCAGTTCCACTATGCTAATATTACCTTCCCTGAAGTTTCTAGTCTCATTAATATTACTAATTCTAAAGAACACTTTCTTTCTCTTGCTTGGCCTCTAGGCTGTATTTGGCATTCTTAATCACGGTGTTCTTCTTAAACAGTCACTGTTGTTAACCTCTGTGACACCATACCCTTTTCGTCCTCTTCTCTTTTGCCATTCTCATTTGAGGATGTAATCTCTCCCTCTTTGACTTGTTCCTAAGAGCTCTGTTTTAGGTCCTCTTCTTTATTCACTGTCTCCCCATTGACAGCCTCACACATGGCACCATTACAATACCTGAGCTGATGTCTGCCCCTTTCCCCCCACCCCTGCGTCTCCTGCCTGGACCTCTCTTCTGAGCTCCAGACTTATGCATGTCACACCCTTATGCACACATTTCTTTTCAGATGATTTTTAGGCATTTCAAGTGAAACTCTTCCAAAAGTAGACACATTATATCTTCCCCCTGCTTCTCCCCAGTATTTCCTGTCTCCATGAAAGGTACCAAAATCCACTCAACCAAATCAGAAACTTGAGTTGTCCTTGATCCCACACTTTCAACCTGCATTTCCTATCCTAATGAACCTGATGAAAACTGCCGGAAAACAGCTCTCAAATCTATCCATGATTCTCTATTTCCACTGCCTTTTTATGGTACTCCAAGCACCACTGTCTCTCAACTTAATTACTAGCATTTAGAACATTTCATACAAACAGCCCAAATCCCAACCCCCTTTTCCACACAGCAGCCAGGGTTCTCTTTTAAAAACACATATTAGATTGTTGGCTGAAAACTTGTCAATAGTGCATTATTCATGAAAATGAATTCCACACTCTTTAAGTCTTCATGAGCTGTCTTCATGAGCTGTCTATCTCTCTTGCTTCAGCTGCCTTTACCCTGGCCCTGGAACCATCCTTCTGACATTCTGAACCGCTTTTATTTTCTTAGCTAGTCTTTCAGAGTACTTTCCTCTCTGCTTGGAATGCCCTTCTGTCTCTTTTTGTGGTGCATTATTGTTCATCTTTCAGGTCTTGGTATAAATGCTCTTTCCTTCAGGGGGATATAATAAGCCTTTGAGGAATTTATATCTTCTATTCATATTCTTTCCATGTAATGCACTCTCCCAAGGCTTTGGAATTACCTGTCTCACTGTAATGCTTCCCTGTTAGACTAAAATTCTAGGACAGTAGAGATTAAGCCACTGCATTTACAATGTGTGACTCTGTGCCTGGCCTCAATAAATGTTTGTTGAGTGAATTAACAAATGCATAACTGAAGAAAGAAGAGATGAAAATGAATGACTTTGGGTTTCATTTTATTTTATTGAAAGATACTAAAAAGTTGAAATGTTTCTGATAAAGCTTACTGAATATGGTGTAATCAAGTAGCAGAAAAGTGGGGAGTGGGGAGCTTCAACCTCTTGGCTAGGACTCCAAAGTGGTTTCAAACTCGACTTTATAGGGCCTCTTGACTACTCACCAAGTCCACCTTTGTATAAAGTTGTCAGGCCTTTCATTTTTCTCAAGTCGTTTCTGGATCAGACCCACTTCAATTAATGGACTAATTTAATGTTACGTAGAAGGATTTAAGAGTGCTATTCAAGTATTTTCAGACCTGGAATTCAGCTTTGATTTCAGTTCTGTTTTGCTGATCTTGTTTATTTTGCTTCTCTGACTAAATTTCTGTTTTGAAAATCTGCCCTAGTTACCTCATTCATCTAAGACTGTGGCTGATTTTTGTGCTTATAGCCTTTCCAATAGAAAATGGACTAATATTTGAAAATGCTTTTCTGATACTAGCTTTTTGGCTATCTGGGAGTTAAAATACCTTTTGCCTTGAACTCTGTGTATTATGGTTTATACATAATAAAGGTATAAGGGCCCCATCAGGACACCTCATTCTCCCGTATCACACTCACTTATAATGACTGTCCTCCCACATCCCTCATCCCTACACATTGCCTCCTTCCTATGCTCTTCTGCTATTGTGTTCTACCCAATAAAAAAAAATTTCCTTTCATAGCTGAAGCTAATCTTTCCCTTTAACAAAATCAAACCAAAACAAAAACCATTTCTGGTCTGCCTTATTCACTTGCAAGATTTCTAGATGTAGCCAAAAACATGGTACAATTCACACCTAAGTCCCAATTTTTATAGTTTTATCCCAAATACACCCAATTCCATGAATTCTTTTAGCCGTCTCTCAGACACAAAATTCTAGATTACCCACATGCAGTTCTGGATGGGGCATAACTGTACACTGGTGCATATTCTTCTGAGGCTAGATACAATGGCCTAGGGACTCGCAGCCTTCGCTCCATTGAACATACTTCTGGTTTCCGGTAATGAAGATTGGTAAAGACTTTCAGACCCATAGCCTTCAAAGAAACAAACAGGAAAAGAAAGTTGTGCATTTCTTTTATGTAAGACCCAAAAAGGCCTATCAACTATATTATAATCATAAGTAGATGATATATACAGGTTTCCTCTGCTAGCAAGGGTCTGGGATTTTAGAAGTCAAGTCACCTCTATTTGATGTATGGAAAGTCTTTAATCTGGAACAAAAATAATAAGCACTATGATTTATCTAGCATTTATGTGCTAGGATTTGGCTAAGTATTTTAAATCAGTCCCCACTTAATTCAAAGGGAAAAATACTTATGAGATAAGCACTATCATCACCCTAATTAACACCAAACACACACACACACAAAACAGTCAGTCTTTTGGAGAGTTGGGACTTAAGCTAAAGTCTGTCTAATTATATGCCCCTTTTCTTCTATACCTCTGACCTCAATTATAAAAAATCCTTTTGTGGAGGCCTCAGCATATCTAATTGATAGCCTAGGTTTAGATGGAGCCTGGACTATATTTTAGCCCCTTGATTTGATGATTTCTGCATGACATTTATTGCAGTAAGTTGAAAACTGCCTCATTACTTCAAACATGAGGTTTTTATAACTTCACTGCCACTTGTTTATTGTTAAAAAAGAGAGAAAAATCAACAAAAATTAATATCTCCTTTTTATAAGACAATTTCTGAGTGATCTTTAAACAAATTATGGACACCAATCTCCAAGAATAGGAAGTAAAGTATACAGTTACTAAAACATGGGTATGCATTATGAATACTAAAGTTAAAATTGAGATGAAATAATTTTTAAAATCTTAAATGATCTTACCCTGAGAATATCAGAGATGTCTCCATCCCCATAGTTGCTTACAGGTATGTAATACAAACCATTGTAAAACATATCCCTTTGAGGAACGCAAGGGTCAAGCTTGCCATCATCAAGGTTGAACCCATGATGGAAATAACCATATAGTTCTATATTTGGAAGCAGGTTGTACACCTATGAGAAAAATCACATGGTTCCCAATGATTTTAAACATTCCTTTTATTTTTACAAAATTGGCAAGTTTTGTGCCATTATAATTTGTTCTTTTCTTTAAGAGCATAGCCATCACATAGAAGACATGAATAGCCATTTTTCCAAAGAAGGCATCCAGATGGCTAACAAACACATGAAAAGATGCTCAACAGTACTTATAATCAGGAAAATATTAATCAGACCATGATGAGATACCACCTCACACGTGTCAGAATGGCTAAAATTAACAACACAGGAAACAATAGATGTTGGTGAGGATGTGGAGAAAGGGGAACCTTCTTGCACTGTTGGTGGGAATGCAAACCGGTTCAGCCACTCTGAAAAACAATATAGAGTTTCCTCAAAAAGTTGAAAATAGAACCACCCTATGATCCAGCAATTGCACTACTATAGGTATTTACCCAAAGGATACAAAAATACAGATTCAAAGGGGTACCTGCACCCCGATATTTATAGCAGCATTATCAACAATAGCCAAACTAACTGATGAATGTATAAAGAAGATGTGGTATATATATGCAATGGAATATTACTCAGCCATCAAAAAGAATGAAATCTTGCCATTCACAAAGGTGTGGATGGATCTAGAGGGTATTATGCTAAGTGAAATAAGTCAGAGAAAGACAAATACCATATGATTTCACTCTTATGTGGAATTTAAGAAATGAAACAGATGAACATATGGGAGGGGGGGAAAGAGAGAGAGGGAGGCAAATCATAAGAGACTCTTAAAGATAGAGAACAAACTGAGAGTTGGAGGGAGGTGGGTGGGTGATGGGCTAGATGGGTGATGGGTATTAAGCAGGGCACTTGTCCTGTTGAACACTGGGTGTTGTATGTAAATGATGAATCACTGAATTCTACCCCTGAAACAAACATTGCATTCTATGTTAACTAACTAGAATTTAAATAAAAATTTGAAGGAAAAAAAAAAGAGCATAGCCATGATATTTAATCTAACACTTTTGAGTTAATTCATCCTTTCAGAAGAGGGTATCTTCAGTTTTGTTCGAGATGGTCAATGTCATGTTCATAAACTTTTTCAGCTTTGGTTCAGGACTTAGGATAGCATGTAGGCAAGAGATGCCTGAAGATCTATGGATTATTCCAAGGCCTAATTTACACATGATCCATTGCAATTATAATGCTAGAACCCCCAGCTGTCTGGTAGCTGTCTGATTTTAATCTTCTTACATATCCTTCCAAAGAAAATATAAAATCAAAGAGAAATAATAATATGCCTGACTGTGTCTTTAACATTACTGGGATATAGATAATACCACGACCTTCAAATTATTTGTTAGTAAAGAAATAAACACCAAATTCCAACACAGTTCTGTACTGCTGCTGAAAATCTGAGGGTATGGAAAGTTGGAGAGGGAATGCTTAAGAGAGTAGGACAAAGAAGAGACTGGATGGAGAAATGAGAGGAAATACACACCAAATCAACTCCAGATAAAGAAAGTACTACATTCAGTATCAAAATATGAGTCATAGTTCTTAGATTCAATATATGATACAAGGAAGGGGGTTGAAATGAGTGGGCCTGGAAGTGGCAGCTCCCAAAAGCATGGCTGATGGGAAATAGTCAGATTATTAGAACAAGTGTGATGCTCCTTGGAAAGGGAAATAAAAATATGCCCATCTCCACTCCTATTTCCATCGTTAACAACATTTTTTTAAAAAAAGAAATTGCATTTCATTAAAATAACAGGAAAAGGCACTCTACCCAGGAACACTGTCCACAAAAATATTAAGAACTGGAGAAAATTAATACCATACAAAACCAGTATAAGATAAAATAGAAAACGCAAATCGGAACGTTTTAGCTAATGCAACTTACCTGCTAAAGTAACTTACTAACTGAATATATAAATAAATAAACAGAAAAGCCATCCCAAAACACTTCATATAAATCAAATAATCTTAAACATTCATTTGGGGTATTAAAAAAGCACCATGAATTAGAAATTCAATAAAGAAAGGATGGAAGAATGGAAATGAACAAAACCTAGGAAGAAATAAAATGATAATTTATTAAAGTCAGAAAGAGTCAGAATAATATCAGAAATAAACTCTATAAGGAGCTCAAGAAAAAACAGATTGAAAGAAAACTTTAAAAAGCAACATAAAAATAAAGAAAAAAAGAATAAAAATGAGAGAAAAATAAATTAAAATGAGTCATAGGCAAAGTAGTTGAACTGGAAAGCCAGCAAAGAAGTTCCAATATATTTATAGAGTTTTTCTAGAGGGAGAAAAATGGAAAAACCAGTATTTAAAATTATAATCCAAGACAAATTCTGGAAATAAAAGATGAATTTACACAATGCATGGGTCTACTGAATACCTGGTAAAACTTCTCCTAAACAATAGATTCTGAGAGATTTTACTAAGATAGTTTTACTAAAGCTATTAGACTTTAAGTATTAAAAAAAAAAAAAAGCCTCAAGGCCTTCAGGAATACTTTTTAAGGGCAAATGATTTAAACATGTCAGAATTCTTGAAAGCAATAGTCAAAGTAAGGCAATAGTGGAATATCATTTTCAAGAAACTTAAAGAAAGGGGAAACAAGGATTTAAGATATAGATAACTTGTCCTTCCCACAAAAAAGCTTTAGTGAAACAATTGTGAATATGCGAAAATCAGGGAATTCTATACCCATATGACCTTCTGAGGAGTCTAGTATAAAAAAGCTTTATACAACCAAAAGGTGACTGAGGAAGTGGGCAGAACTTTGTGGATATGGAGAGAAAAGTAGAATGTAAGTGTAGTATGTTTTGACAAAGAAGTAAAGATTCAAATTTAAAATGAGAGAAAAGGGAAAAATGCAATAAAATTATGGACTGTGGTGTAGGTAACAGGAAGGAGTCAAAGGATACTACTTAAAAATGGCTAGATTTAATTATGAGGCAAGAAAAAAGTGAGATTAGAGTATTAAAAAAGATAAAAATACAAAGACAATCACTAAAATAAAAATTAAACCTCAGCTCAATACAAGAAGAAATTTGAAAACATAGCAAAGAAAAACTCAAAAAGCTAAAGAAATAAAGTAAATTTGAATAATGCACAGTAATGATAACAAAAACATTATGATAGAGTTGATATCTAACATATCAATCATATCCATACAAGTGAGTGGACTTAATTTTCCTTAAAAATGGCTTTTTAAAAAAAGCAAAATCCAGCACTATACTATGTAGAAAAAAACCCATAATATACAATATTTCAAAATATTAAAACTAAAGGCCAGGTAAGTGAAATTAATAAGAAACAGAGGTTATAATTATCTTGATATCAGAAAAAGTAGAATTAGGGCCAAAAGGCATCAAATAAGATAGAGAAGAGCACTTTCCAGGGCAACCCCTCCATTGTGTAATAAAGGTATAAGAGTTATGAATATCTGTGCCCCAGATAATACAGCAACCACTTACACAAAGCAGAAACAACAGAAGATGCAAGGAGGAGCAGACAGAAACACTCTTAATAGGGTAGTTTAACACACTACTCTCAGTACAAGACAGCTCAAGTGTATAAAAAAATAAAAACAGAATCTTGCCATTTGCAATGATGTGGATGGAGCTAGAGAGTATTATACTACGTCAGAGAAAGACATACCATATGATTTCACTCATACGTGGAATTTAAGAAGGGAAAAAGAGAGAGTGAGAGACAAACCAAGAAACAAACTCTTAACTATAGAGAACAAACTGATGGTTACCAGGAGGAGGTGGGTGGGGGATGGGTTAAATAACCATGGGGATTAAGGAGTGCGCTTGTGATTAAGCACTGGGTGTTGTACGGAGGTGTTGAATCACTATATCGTATACTTGAAACTAATATTGCACTATATGTTAACTAGCTGGAGTTTAAATAAAAACTTGGAAAAAAGTCAGATCTTACGGATATAAAACAAACTGATAAAAGAGACTACATCTTCTGAACTCAAGTGAAGCATTCTCAGAATCTGTTCATATATTTGGGCACACAAAAAAATATCAGTAGTCTCCATAAAATAGAAAGATTACTGATCATGAGGCAATACAACTTGAAATTTAAAAAATCCCCAAATAGGGAGGCCTGTCTACATATAAATTATAGAAGGTTCCACTAAGTAAGTTTTCAGTGAAAGGCTGAGTACAAATATTATAGAATTTCTGAAAAATGATGATGTTAACTGCTACAGATCAGAATCTAAGGGATACTTTAAAAGTAGAGATCAGAGAAAAATTCATAGGCCTTAACACTTAAACCTTAAACTTAAATGAAAATTATGTAAATACTAAATAAAAAAGCTAAAAATAGCACCAACAAAAAGAGCAACAGTAAAGAAGTAATAAGGATAAAAGCAAAAATTAATGTAGTACAATACCCCAAAAAACCCCATTACATCAAATTAATCAACCAAAATCTGAATTTGAAAAAATCAACAAAATAGATAAACCATGAGCAAATTAATACGGAGAAAAAAGGAAGAAGGTAAAAATATACAAAATAAAAGTTACACATAAGGAGGAAAAAATTAAGGAAAAGGAGGATGTAGCTATTGATACAGAGCACATAGTTTTTAAGTATCATGAGATTCCTTTGCACTTTTCAGGACACATAAATTTGAAAACCTATAATAAAAGGTTTCATTTTTTAGGAAAACAAAATTGCCAAAACTGACACCAGTAGAGAGACAAAGCTTAAGCAGACCAATTTTTATAAAAGAAATAGAGAAAGTTATTAAGAAACTACCATGTGCAAAAGCACCAGGCACAGGATAGCCTACCAGTTATTTCGGCTAAGGTCCAGAACAAGGCAAGGATGCTATTCCTCCTGCAATTTAACATTGTACTGCCATTAGGCAAAAATTAAAAAAAAAATAGATGCACGGGGAAAAGAGGAAAGAAAACTATCTCTATTTGCTGGTAATATGGCAGTATACCTATAAAGCCTAGAGAGCCTTTGATAAAACTAACCAAATCAATAAAGGAATTCAGCAAGTTAGCAGAATATAAGATTACTATGCGAAAAATACCTCCCATGTGCCCAAATAATAAGTTAGAATGTATAAGAGAAGAGAAAGCCTCATTTACAATAGCAACAAAAGAGTTAACATGCTCATGAATAAGCTTAACAAGAAACTATATATAGAGTTATTTAAAATTAAAGTTCATGGAAGACATCAAAAGTATTCTTGAACAAATGAAAAGATATTCCTTGCTCTTGATATGACATCTCACCAATAAGATGTAGTTAATTTGATTTATAAATTCCACGCAATCACAATAAAAATTATCATAAACCTTTTCTTGAGTTAGACGAGTCAAAAATAAAATTGCCATGGAAAAATCAAGCATGGAAAAATAGCTAAGGAAACCCTAAAACAGAAGAGCTGAGAGATGAGGATGAGGAGTTGATTCCTACCCAAAATTAATGCACACTACAAAGCTTCCATAATTAAAACAGTGTGGTGCTGACACATCAATAGACAGACCAATGGAACAGAATATAAATTCCAGAAATAAACATAATAACCAATAGAAAAATAGTATATGAAAAAGGTAGTATCACAAATCAGCAAAGATAATGTATTAACTGGATAGACATTAAATTTTAAAAAGAGAGAATTAAATAAATGCTATTCCATTGTCTATGGAATTAAAGATCCCTGGAAAAATAGTTATTTTCAAGGCTAGCACAAAGGAAGTAGAAGATGGGCCTAGAACATATGGTGTCAGAAAATCGATGAGTGCTAAAAACATGATCTGGACATATCACAAGAACATGAAGATGCTCCCACTGGAAAATTTAAGACAATTTAACATAAAAATAATTAAGGATAGTGACGAATTATGAATTCTAAATTATAAATCTTTGAGAAATAAAAATGCTTGCATCCATAAGAGGAAGAGGGAAAATTAGAAAATCATGTTTCCACTATCATACCAATATTGGTTTAGGCAAAAAGTATCAATGGATGCTAACTCTAAGGAAATTTTGATGAGGAGCAGGGTGTACAAATAGTCTTAATAAGCACAAATTGCTTATTAGTTTAAGGAAGAAAATAGCGTATGGAGATATATGGAAACACCTTTATCAGGTGATCAAAATTACCATCACCAATGATGGGCAGATGGATCTTGTGTACCTTGAGAAATACACAGTATCATGTATGTGGTATTCTGGCCAGAGATACATAATCTTGACCCAATCATGAGAAATACCAGACAAACTTAAAATGAGGGACATTTTATCAAAAAACTACTTGAGAGGCGCTCGGGTGGCTTAGTCTGTTAAAAGTCCGACTCTTGATTTCGGCTCACGTCATGATCTCAGGGTCATGAGATGGAGCCCTGTGTCAGGCTCCATGCTGGATGTGGAGCTTGCTTCAGATTCTCTCTCTCCTTCTGCCCCACACCCCTGTTTGTACTCTCTCTCTAAAAAAACAAAACAAAACAAAAAACCCACCCCCCCAAAAAACCCAAAACAACAACAACAACAAACCCAAACAAACAAACACAAATACTTGGCTTATGTTCTCCAAAAATATCAATTTCACAAGGGACAAAGAAAGATTGTGTTCTAGGTTAAACGAAACTAAAGAAACATGAGCACCGAATGCAGTATGTGATCCTGTCTTGGATCTTGCACTAAATTAGGAAAAAATATGTGGTAAAGAGGACATCTGATGAAACTTGAACATAGCTGGCAGATTAGATCCAAAGTATTGAATCAATGTTTAATATCCTAAATTTGATAACTGTATTGTAATTATGCAGGAGAATATCCTTGCTCTTTGGAAATGAACACTGATATATTAAGGAATAGCATGAAGTATTCAACCCACCTCAAATGGTTTAGAAATAAAAATGGAAATGCTATGTACATATATGTGAGGCATGTGTGTGTGTGGTGGGGGGAGACAGAATGAGAAAGAGAAAATAAATGTGGCAAAATGCTAAAAACTGGTGAATGTGGGTAAAGAGTATATGAGAGTTCTCTGTAAAATTCTTACATTTTAAAAAATTATTTAGGGCTCCATGGTCAGCAAGGAGTCTGCTTGAGATTCTATCCTCTCCCTCTGCCCCTCCTCAAAATAAAATCAATAAATAAAATCTTTTAAAAGAAGGGGGACAATTGCATGGCTCAGTTGGTTAAGTTTCTGACTCTAAGTTTCCGCTCAGGTTATGATCCCAGGGTTGTGAGAACCAGCCCTGTGTCGGGCTCCGCTCAGGGCAGTCTCTTTGAGATTCTCTCTCCCTCTCCCTCTGCCCCTTCTCCCCCCGCCCCCCAGCTCTCTCTCTCTTTCTCTCTGAAATAAAATAAATAAAATCTTTAAAATTATTTAAAACTAAAAATTAAACTTATGTAACGTAATATTAAAAGTACTATGAACTTAAATAATATGAATTGGAATACACTCATTTATATAACATTGCTTGATTTACACTGTTAATATGGTTATAGATAATAAACAAGGGCAACTGCCTCTTTTGGCTCTGATATCATATTCAGATTCACTTAAATCTTCAGGTCTGGTGAAGCGCTTCTAAAATTTTCTTTTGGAGGACCCTTAATGGTTTTTCCTCAGGTGGTTTTTCTAAGACCTTGCTACCACCAGTTGTAGGAAGAATGAGCAGAAACTATTTACTCTGACTCCGTGAAACTTTTAGAAAAAAAGTGCATATATATTTTCCACATTTATAGATAAGTTTATCCTTTATTTGTTGATACTTTTCTGACTCTGAAATCAGTTAGAAGCTTCTTAGCACCAATAAGAAATTTATATGTATTTAACTTTTACAACGGGAAAAAATATACAGTTTATGTCATGGTTAATCATTATTAGCATATTGTTATTAATTAATATTTACAGTTTATATTTAAAACTAGCTGTACTATAGAATGTTAAAAGCAGAAAACAAAATTTCATTTTTCAGGGAGATCTCATTTGTAACATATATATGCCTTCAGAAAAGAGATTTAAAAATTGCATCGCAAATGTTCATTTCTGTACAATAAGAGTCCATTTTGTGAAATAAAAAAATATGTTTCAGTGTTAAGATAATGAATGATTTTGAGGATTTCCTTTTTTATGTCTTTGTGTATTTTGCACATTTTCTACACTACACAGGTGCTGTGGTCTGAATGTGTCTTCCCAAAATATATGTGTTGAAATCCTAATGCCCAATGTGATGGAATTAGGAGGTAGAGCCTTTGGGAGTTGAATGGGTCATGAGGGTGGAGCAAGTAGAGAATGAGATTCATGCCCTTATAAAAGATGTCCTTTCCACCACGTGAGAATACAAGAAGTCCACAAACCAGAAGAGGGACCTCACCCTACCATGCTGGCTCCCTGAGCTCAGAATTTCAACCTCCAGAACTGTGAGAAATATTTTTGTTGTTTATAAGCTGCCTAATTTGGGGTGTTTTGTTGCAGCAGCTCGAATGGATTAAAGCAATAGGTATAATTTTAATAAGAAAAAATTTAGGATCATACATCTCAATATTTATATGTTCTTGTGCTAAAAAATAAAGGGAAAATATCCAACAGTTATTAATGAAAAAGTTTTGCTGTCAAACTCAAGAATTGCTGGTCTGGAAATGCTTATGAAAATATAAGCTCTGTTAACAGATAACAACTTTAGATACTGTATCCAAACATATCCTTCAACTCAGAGATTTAACTCTAGGTTTCAAGAAAAATGAAGTATGTAACCCATGAAGGAACAAAGGAAGAAAATATTTGATATTCTCAACATGTTTCATCTCAAATAAAAACATCAGCTGAGGGCGCCCGGGTGGCTCAGTCATTAAGTGTCTGCCTTCAGCTCAGGTCATGATCCCAGGGTCCCGGGATGGAGCCCCACATGGGGCTCCTTGCTCAGCAGGGAGCCTGCTTCCCCCTCTGTCCCTCACCCTGCTCTCGTGCTCTCTCTCACTCTCAAATAAATTTAAAAAAATCTTTAAAAAAACAAAACAAACAAACACAAAACATAAGCTGAAGGGAAGGAATCCGGATGAAAATGAGGAAATCAGAGAGCTTACACTTTCAGCTGACAGCTTGTGTTCTGATTTCAGCAGAAGAACACTTTTATCCACAGCCCGGAGCGCACAGAATGAGTCAGGGGCTGCTTGCAGGTAGAGACTGGTGTTGGAGCCGGGTAGCCCCTGCTCCTTAGAGAACTTTATGCTAACCTAAAGTGGAGGAAGAAAAGGAGAGTAAGATAATTTTAAAAATAAGTTGAATAAATATATTTGAATACATTCAAAATAATTTGAATAAACACCATCTTTTCCAAATAAATGTTTATAGATTTCTTTTTAAAAAAATTTTTTAAAAGATTTTATTTATTTATTCATGAGAGACAGAGAGAGAGAGAGGCAGAGGGAGAAACAGGGTCCCCAAGGAGCAGAGAGCCCGATGCGGGACTCGATCCCAGGACCCCAGGATCATGACCTGAGCCACAGGCAGATGCTTAACCATCTGAGCCACCCAGGCGCCCTGTTTATAGATTTCTGTACCTTTGTTTCTCCTGCCTGTTCTCACCCTTAACTATCCCTACAAGGACATCTTCACCATCCTTCTATCATCTCAGGATTGGCACTGCTACCAGAAGTTACTCATTCTGCTTGGCGATTCCCTCATCCCTAATAATTTAGTTATACCAACATTTACTCTGAGATCACCATGTAAAGGTGATAGTAATTACGTTAGAAGACAACGGGGAGAAAACTGCTCCCTGCTCTCTCGCAAGACAGGCAAGAAACAGAAGTGTCACCTTGTTTTTATTTATTTATTTTTTTAAATTTTTATTTATTTATTTATTTATTTATTTATTTATTTATTTTGCATCACCTTGTTTTTAAAGCACTTGTCAACCTGGAATCTGGCACTGTCAGCCACAATTTCCCCGCTGGGGTGAAGGGTGTAGACCAGCATGACAGCTACGGGAGCCAGATCAGCACTAATGTTCATCAGGAATGAGAAGCTGCCATTCCAGGCTGTGTAAATAGGAGATGGCGTTAACGGATACAGTGCCCGAAGTTTCCTGGCTCACTGGCTACACTTAGCTAAAAGAGAATGGCTTACGGAAAGGAAGAGCAAATTGGGCTTTATTTTAAAGGCAAATCAATTAAATAATGGGAACTATGTACACAAATAAAAAAGACTGCATCATTTAGGCATTGACAATATTTGGGTTTTGGACATCACTTTTCTATAACCTGGCAATAATAGAAACAAGGAGAAATCTTTCTTTGAAATAGTTGGAAGGATATCCTGGGCCATACTACTGCTTTGTAGCCACCGACCATTAACATTAAGTGCTCTTCCTAACCTCCTGACTCTATCCCTATAACATTTCCTTAAAAGGAAAAAAAAATGAAGGCAGAGTCCATAGTAAAAAATGACTGCATTATGTATGCCTTTGTTTCTGATTTCCTTCTGCCCGCTGAGGAAGATAGCTGCTTTCACCATCACCTGTGCAGAACAAAGAAAACAAAATGTGTAACATCATACTATTTCACAGATATTAAAAATGGATATGAATGGTCTAATGAGAATTCTATTCCAAAGAGAGGGAGCTTCTAAGAACAAGTATAAAAAGTAGACTCTACACAATTTGGAAAAGAACACAGAAGCAATGATTAACTGAAAGCCTATTATGTGCTAGAAACTTGGTGAATAATACGCAGTGTACTGTGCAAGGGGGTATACAAAGCTCTGAGTTACTTAGACGGTCTGGCTTCGAGTAAGACAAGTCATTTCACTTCTTCACCACTGTTTCCTTATTTGTAAGATGGAGACATCCATAGGGCAGAAAAGTCTAGCTTTTCACTTGCCTTATAAGGACAGAATGGATAAATATGGGGACAGAACCAAAAGAGCGAATTCCTTTTACTGCTTATCAAAATGAGCCTTGCACCTTACTCTCTGGTATTTGCCTAATGTTGTACTCTCCTGAAGGGTCATGAATCCTTGATATGAGTTATAATAGAATGCTTAAAATAGTAGACTCTGAATAGTAAATTTTTCAACCTTAGGGAAATTGAAATTGCCTTGGATCTTTTTTATGTATCTGTTTGCTTATGTTTATGTGTTCATTTCCTAGTTTCTGTTTGTTCTTAATAGATCCAATAGTATTCCCAGCAAAGTGAGAAGGTTGGCTCACTCAGATACCATGGCATGATTGACATACCCCTTCCAAGCTGCACTGTGCTAAGCAGACAATTAGACAAGACCCAAGGATCCATCAACTGAGGCTTACCAAATAAAAGAAGTTGATATTTGAATCATCCCTATATGCTTCCCCATTTAGGGAGTAATGCACGGTAACAATCTTCTGTTGATTGCATCTAAGCTGCTTTGGCTCAGGAACAATCTTCAGGAAGCTATTGGTTCGGGAGTAAAAGCGTGAAACTGAGAAATAAGCGTCCACATACTCAGGTGTTAGCCAGCCGGAAGGATAGCAGTTCATAGGTCGAATATATGTGGCCTGATAAGAAAAGGAAAACAAAGGATCTTAGAGCTATAAAGACCCTTAAAGACAGGGATTATTCCAGAATGGAAGGTTTCTTATCGCTTCAAAGTAGAGAGGAATCTTAGCTTGTGGCTGATGTTTCAAATATCAAGTTACTGGAAGTAAAATAATAACACTTCCCTCTTTTTTGTATACAAAACATGACCATAATTGTATGTATATTTTATTAGGCCTATGCTAATTTATTTTCCCTTTGTAATTGAAGTCAGAGAATAGCCCCCTGTGTCTTTCAGCTATATTTGTACATGGACAAAGTGTTTAACTCCAAAACTCTATTTAAGAAGCAGAAAAATAGACATCATAGTATCTCCCCTATCTATGCATCAAATGATCAAAGGGGAAAAAAAGGCCAAATTATCTTCATGAACTATCTCTAGTTTCTCAGAGGAAAATATTGGCTGGTAGAGACTTTATAACAATTGTACCAGGCCATTATCTCATCCTCTTGAATAAGTATTCTCATGTATTATTTAATGAACAAATAAACATATAAAATACTCCAAATTTTAAAACCTTGTTAAGGTATATTCTTTTTTTTTTAAGACTTATTTATTTTTAGACAGTGGGGAGGTGCAGAGGTAGAGGGAGAGAGTGTCTAGCAGACTTCGCATTGAGCGTGGAGCCCAAAGGGGGCTCCATCTCACGACCCTGAGATCGTGACCTCAGCCAAAACCAGGAGTCAGATGCTCAACTGACTGGACCACCCAGGTTCCCCTAAAATATATTCTTAATACAAATGATCTTTTAAGAGATTCCTTATGTTCAAAACCCTAACACTCAAATACTCTGTGGGATCTCGTCTACTCTTTGATGTCTTACTTTCAGGTTGAACTCTTGATCGAATAGATCTGAAGTGTCAATAGAGAACGGAGCTTCCCCATTCTCATCTGTGGTGTAGTTTCCTATAATTCTGTTATTCAGCTCCAGTTGCAATAACTTGTTCACCATCGGTACATTATCAGGACCAGAAAATTTAAGCTGTGCACAAAAGAAAAAAAATAGCATTAAGTTTTAAAACTCAAAACATCACATTTCTACAGAGAAGGAATTTTTCTATTCCTAAGTGTGATTATTTATTTGTAATTTTATGAAATTCCTATAGACAGAAAAACGTGCTATTAAATAGATACATAAAATGGAAACAGCTATACTTTTATCTATTGCTTTCCCCCTGGGAATTTTTCTCATCTATCAGATGCAGTAAGGCTACAAATGTGTTACAAAAGTAGGAAAAACGTGTCCAGAAATTTTCAAAGGGCAATCCATGATCCCAGAAAATGAAACGAGAACATGTATTTTTAAGTCAGACCTACAGTTCCAAAATAAGAAATTCCTCTTCTATAGAAAGGATCCATGTTCTCAAAGCTCACACTGCCAAGCAATTGAGTGATAAAAGTAGAAGCTCTTTCACTGATCTGCACACCTGAAAGAAATGAAAAATAGTATAAGGGAGGATGCATTGTTTGATCAAGACCCTCAAAAGAAAAAACAGCTTAGAGGACATGCACAAACTTCTGGTACACAGAATTACATTCTTGTTCTACATTGAAAGGGAGGTGTGGATGCTTTGGAGCATGCTCCAGAATACTCCATATCTATGTGGTTATAATATACGTCAAACTGAACAATGTAATTAATATGAAAGTATTTGAATCAGAAGCAGGAGAAAATGCTTTTAATTTCCTTCCTCTGACCATTCTACTCAGTTCTGGCTAATAACTCCTTTTATAACACAGAATTTCATAGACACCTCTAGAATAAGGCTTTCACTTCCTTTATACATTTCCTTAGCCTACCAGATAACTATGCTTTTAGACTTTTGCCAGATAAGAAAAATATCTGAAAGCAAAGTAAATGGAAATGCACTGTGGTATCAGCAAAGCATGCGATAAGCAGAGGTAAACACATCTAGCTAAGTTACCATATGAATGTGACAAACATCCATAATGAATGCCATGACACAATTGATCAAGTACATTTATATAAAGCACTTTAATATAATATTATCCCAATAATTTTTAAGTAACAAGAAATAATTAGTAATTGAATCTGGTTTTCTCCACCCCAAATTTAATTTCACTTACTTTTTTTCTTTTCCATTCTTGTAACAGTTACTTATTGAGCACTTACTATGTGCAGTCTTGTAAATGTCTCATTAATGTTTTACACTTGCAAATGTCTCCATTTGTATCAAATTAGAGGTTGACAAACTTCTTCTGTGAAGAGGATCTCATAGTTACTATTCTAAGCTTGTGCACCACAAGGCGCACAGCTATTCAACCTTATAATTGTAGCTCTTGAGCAAAGTAAACAAATGTGGTCCTGTTCCAATAAACTTCACATCAGTAAGCATGGAGCTAGATGTGACATTCTAGATATTGTGATCTCTTGTATTAAATCAAAGATGAAACCCTGGCAATTGGTTATCAACTGATTGGCACAAAGTTAAAGAGAGATCCATAATTTATGAGCTTAGCTCTACTACTTCAGAAGAAGGATCCTTGTTCTGATTGATGCAGGCACAGAAGCAGTTACAAACACTTGGCATTTACATAATTAGTTTATTTTACATATTATGAGGAAAGTCTTTTTCAAAAGCAACCTTCAAGTTGACCTATTGACAACCATACTCCACTTGACTATGTTTAACAATGAATGATCTCTATTTGGTGAGTATTGATAACTCAATAAACTTCTACCCAGTAAGCTGTGTATATCCCCAGGTTGCCCATAAAGTGCGATCATTACCTGTCCCAAATTCCGTGACTGTTACAGTGGTATGAAATGACATGAAAAATTCTGTACGGTAGAGTTGGAAGACTTTCGTATTTACAACTTGAGTGATACAACCGTTTCTCAACTGAAAAATGAAGAGAAGGTATAATGAAAAGATTAGGGATTCAAAAGTCTTAAAAGGATGCAGAGTTTTAGCACAGATTTCTAACTGCCCCCCCACCACCCCATGGCTTCATCCCACAAACTTGTTGAAATGACCAAGAATTGCAAAAGAAGGGGTGGGAGTTCATCAGCAATTAAAGCAAGTTAAAGAGGTAATGTAATTTTTACAGATTTCAGGGATACTCTACTGAAAACAACGTAGATGAGGAACAAATTAAAGGATGAGTCTGGAAGTGGATGAAATTTTAAGAATTAGAGATTAAAATCATCTTGAGTCTTCAAGTGTGTAACACCAAAACACATTTTAAGATAAACTGTTCACTTAAAATAAGGAAAAATCTGCAGATAATCTTTCATTAGTGACATTAAGAATCAGAGAAATATAGGTTTAATTATATTTTAAAATAAACAATGTCTATTAATTCTAAATTTAAAATGTTAGAGGGATAGATCAATTCATTTGATTCTCAAAACTACCCTATGAGCTAGACCTCCATTATATGGATGAATAAACTGAAATACAGGTAGGTTATGTAATTTGCCCAAGGTCACACAGAAAGCGGTAGCTAGGCATTCTGATCCCAGAATATGCGCTCCTCTGAACTATCAGCTGTAATATTAACAACAACAAAACAGATAATTTTACTTCATCTATTTATAATATGGATTAAAAAGAAATATAAAATGTAATCAGAAGATTCTTAAGTGCCTTGAAACTAAGAGAAAAACACTTTTCAGTAATCCCCGAGTCAAAGAGATAAAAATCTTAACATTAATACCAAGGAAAAAAGTGCTTTGCATGAAAATCTATGGTATTAAGCTACGGTTAAAAGAAAAAGTAAAACACAGTGTGTGTGTGTGTGTGTGTTTTCCAAAGGTTTTTTAATTTATTTGAGAGACAGAGAGAAGGAGAGAGCGAGAGTGCGAGCAGAGGGGAGGGGCAGAGGGAGCGGGAGACGCACACTCCCCACTGAGGAGGGAGCCCCACATGTGGCTCCATCCCAGGACCCTGGGATCACGACCCTAAGCCGAAATCAAGAGTCGAGGCTTAACTGCCTGAGCCACCCAGGAGCCCCACACAATGTGTTTTTAACAAAAAGAAACAACTAACCTTTTTTAAACACAACAAAATAAAATTTTAGGGTGAGGAATGAATATGTTGAAAATAAAAATAAATGATTTAGGAACACAAAAGTAGTATCAGAAAGAAAATAATAAAACAAAATCAGAGAAAGTCAGAGAAAGGCCAATAAAATAAATGAAACTTTTATGAGCATGATTTAGAATAAAGAAGGAGAGCAAAGTTGTAAAAGATTAGGTGCTAACACAACCGAATATCCATTTGGAAGAAAACAAAATGTCTTATTTTAGACTGTAATCAAAAACTATTTTATGTTGATTAGAAAAATGTTTAAAATCTTAAAATGTTTAAATAGCTGTATGTACAACACGGTGGTAAGTGAGACCTTTTTCTGAGGCTGAGAACTTATAAACATTAGGAACTTTGATATCTCAAAAATAACACAATCAAAGTCATTATTTAAATAACAGACTTGAAAAAATTTGCTTAGAGGATGGAGGGTAATATTCATAATAAAAGAAAATTTCAATTTCACATGAACAGGGAAAACGGATAATTAAGAGTTCTTAAAAGAACAAATTCAAACTGATAACAAAAATATGAAAATATGTTCAAACTCATGAGTAATGCAAATTAAAACAAAATGAATTTCTATCAAAATGGCAACATTTTAAAAACTGCTATATGTATACTGCTGACAGTAATTTGGGAAAAACACTGTTCTCACATGTTGCTGACAGGAATCTGAATGCTTAAAAACATTTTGGGCAATAATATGCTAAAATTTTTAAAAATTAAAATTGGATGTATATATAATTCTATCTATCTATCATCTATCTACTTTGACTCATGGAACCCACTCCAAGGAATCTATATCAAATAAGTAAAACCACTCATATATAAGAATAGTTTTAGCAGATTATTTATTGCTTTATGTTCACAATGGGGGAAAAAGGCATTAGCTAAGAGAACACCTATCACTTGGTAAAACAGTTAACTAATGTATGTTATAATCACACCATGGAAAAATGCACTGCTGACGTGGAAAAATTCCACCCTGCCTTTCCTCGCCTGCAATTCCTATCTAAAAGATTTCTGCTTGTCTTGACCAAATATTGGTATTTACCTAAAGGATGTTCATCAATTTGGGGAGTAACTTCAGGACAATCAGACTTAAATTATAAACTGAAGTGTATACAAATTTCATATTCAAAGTCCAAAGTTGCTCCTCAAAGAAATGGGCAGAATTGTTTACTTAGGTGAAGATGCTGCAGATGGGGAAAGGAAATGGTGGCTTCAAAAATGAACTCAAATCTAAAGTAATACAAGTACATACTCTGAATTGCAGGTTTTGCAAGTGAACTTTTTTCAGAAGGACAATTCTAGGTTGCATGGTGTGTACAATCAGGGATTCATTTATTTAACAGATGACTAATGATTCCACACAGAAAGATCCGAGAGGTTAGTAGACAGTATATAAAACAAGAAAACGAGTAAGATTTTTCAAATTTAACAAATCTATGAATCCATAGGTGGGTGACAATTTACATGGCCTGGAGAATAAGAGACTATTGGTAGATGTTGTATTTGCTCTTCCTTCTTCACCTTATCTAGGTGAAACCTCCATTATCCACAAAATGAAAACAGTGTTGTTAAGTCCCTTTTATAAATTGAATTGTAGAGGCCAAGCGCAGGCCTCCCCAAACATGCCACTTTGGCATATTGATTATGTTATATAAATGTTACTTAAGAAACAGCCAGTGCGAGGACACTAAGACCCTCCTTGGTCCCCATGAAAGCAGGAAACAAATCTCCCATATGAAAGGCACTCTCAGGGCACTAAAAAGTAAATAGACATCCTTACCACTAGAGAGAGGGATTTGAAAGCCGAGAAAGCTGTGGAAATAAACCTTGTTCCTTTTTTCCTATCTACAACCTCAGCCCAAATTCCAATTAGAATTCCCTACTAATTAAAGCTCCTAAACATCTGTTTTCTTTATCCTGTCAATTCCTCACAAATTTATTGTCTCTTTGTTTAAAAAGTATAAAAACTACCTGCCTTGGTCATTTTGTTAGATCTCAGTTTCATTATGGGGCCTCCATGGGCACCTAATAAAACTCTGTTTTTTTTCTCCCATTAACCTGCTTCATGAAAATTTAATTCTTAGTCCAGTGGAAGACCATGAAGGGTAGAGGGAGAATTTTTCCTTCTCTACAGAATGAAATGAACAAGAACTTTTTTTTTTTTTGAGTAAAGATGATGATCTGTACCTGTGCAATAAATTGTTCACATATTTCATGGTTGTTGTTCTCACAATTCCCAGAGGAAAAAAATTCTCTGCACACCCGGATTTGGGCTTTCCCTTGCACAGGCTGGCCATACGTGTACCTGGCAGGAGAAAGTGTACATAATTACAGATGAACAATACCATGGGAATATTCTATGGGCTTCTTCAGAAATTATATATGAAATCTGTAATCTGTGACTACTCTAATGACGAAATTCAATTGGGAATCCTCATCTACTGGTTCTATCTTCCCCACAGAATTTGGGTTAAGTTAGGCACATGATCTGTTATGAGGATTCAACTGCTTTTCAAAAAATCAAACTCAGGGGGCACCTGGCTGGCTCAGTTGGTAGAGCATGTGACTCCTGTTCTCAGGGTCCTGAGTTTAAACCCCATGTTGGGCCCAGAGCTTACTTTAAAAAAGAGAAAGAAGGAACGGAAAAAAAAAAAATCAAATTCAAGGTAATGTAGAATCTAAAATCTCAGTAAATAGAATTTAATGATTAAATTGAGTTTTTACAATTATATTTTAGTCTAGTAGAAAAATTATAAAAATTGCAGCACTTTTTTTCTTTAGCGGAAAATATATATGCATATAAGTAACACGTGGATTATTCAGGATCTTAGAAAACTTCTAGATCGACACTTTAAACAATTCTCATTGTGCATCCAATAAATGTAGAAGGTAGGGAGATTGGCATAAACGAGATAAACTTTGATGAAAGGTACAATGTTTTAGGGGTGGGGTTAAATAAATATCTCATTTTCTCCTAAAACACACAAAAAACTACAACACAAGTTTTTTTTAAAGTTTCAGAGAGGCAAATACAGTTGATTTGGGTTTTTTTGTTACTTGAGGATTGTTTCCACTAAGATTTAGAAAAACAGTTAACGAATGTGAAATTAGTAAATAGTAAAACTGAATATAATTACATTTATCAATTATAACATTTTTCCCCTAATTGTTGGACACTAGTATATACCCGATGTTTATGTAGATTATCTCATTTATTTTTTTAAGTGATTCTGAGATGTAGGTGCATTATCTCATTGTACAGATTAGTATAATTGAGATCAAACAACTCACTTCTCCACACTGTAAGATATGGAATTAAAATTCAAACTTAGATCTTCCTCACTTCCCATAGTCCATGCTCTTCACATTCCACTAATTAGTTTTTCTTTATTTGAAAATTCTCAATGCTTCTGAGACTCAACCCAAATCACTAAAATCATCTGTGAGCTCTAAATATCAATTACATGAAAATAGAGGCAAGGCTAAGATCAGGCCACAAATGTTATACTTGCACATATCTTGTTAGTTCTTACTGTCTTTTGCTTACAAAATAAAACTCTTATTGTAGTATTATCTATGGGTTAACACATGCCCATGAAATACGTAGCTCAAATTTTCATACAGATCAGAAAGAATAAAAAATTCTGAATAGATGTGTGATTTGAAAAGCTTTTGGTGGATACCAATGCATTTTATTAAAATCCCTTTGCCTGTAGGTAAGTTTTCTTCCCTTCTAAAAGCTTAATTCATCTTGGAGGTTGTTGGCTAAAATAATCTGATTTGCTGTTATTTTCTCTAGCTGTCCCAAGTTAAGCCTGGGGAATACTAAAGAAACAATGCACAGACAGCACATACAACCTGAAGTAGGCAACTCATTTACTCCTCTTCACTCCTGGACATACTGATTTCATTCCTTCTGTTCCTGCAGCCTGCCCAGAAATAACTTTGTAGCCAGCAGAGCTTCTGTCTCAACCACCTGGTCCTGTTGCAGGATATCATTATTGCTGATACTGACATACTACTTAATGTCAAACATACGTGGAATGTAAGGTTAAAGAAGTGTCAAGAAATCCCAATTCCGTATCAACATTTAGCTTAGCACGTCTCTTACAAAGGCGATACTTGATAAATATTTTGGCTCTCCTGATATGTGCGTTGTACTTTTTTAGCATAACACTGGGCCGATGAATTATAGGTGTTAATCCCATTGACAATTCTGGCTCCGGGTAGGGTTTTACCAGTAAAACTAGCTTAGGATCCTGGAGTTTTTGAAGCTTATATTGATTATCCCCTTATTTTTAACACACATAATCTCCATCTCTCATATATTACATTCATAAGATTCTGGCACATGTCAGCTACTCTTCCCTGAAACAAAAAAATATTGTTATGATTTCCCTAGAGTCCAAAGGACATTGTAAAAAGTGTCAGCCTTTTACCCAATATGTCTTTAAAATGCCTTTAATATTCTCCAAAATACTTTGAAAATGCTAAAAAAATATTTTAAATACTTTGAAAATGCTCAAAAGGAAGTAATTTCCATGTCATCAATTAAATAGTTTAAACAAATATGTTAAATATTAAATTTTTAATTGTTTATATAAATTACAACAGAGGTCTTGGTTAGGAGAGTACCTCTGAAGCCAAATAACATTGGTCGAAATCCAATGCTAGATCTGCCATCCAAAAGCTCTATTAATGTTGATAAATTATTTCAATTCTCTGTGTCTTGTTACCCTTCTTTCTAAACTAGAGATGATAATAGCTCTTGTCTCATAGCATTGTGGTAAGAATATAATGAATGTAATGCTCAAGGCAGTAACTGGCATTCAGTAAATATTAACTATATTAATTATTATTAGAAATTTGAGAAAAGGCGTCACACCTTTAAAAATATAAAAGACATTAGAGGGGCGCCTGCGTGGCTCAGTCAGTTAAGCGTCTGCCTTCGGCTCAGGTCATGACCCCAGAGTCCTGGGATCGAGCCCCACGTCCGGCTCCCTGCTCAGTGGAGAGCTTGCTTCTCCCTCTCCCTCTGCCTGCCTCTCTGCCTACTTGTGCTCTCTCTCTCTCTCTCTCTCTGTCAAAAAGATAAATAAAATCTTAAAAAAAAAAAGACATTAGAAATAATTTCTCAAAAAAATGAAAATTTCTCAAGTCATATGAATTTTTTCACATTAAGAGGAGTCAAATTAATCTTAATTAAATTGATAAAATATCTTCTTTCCCACTATGACATTTTCAAGAGTTTCTTTTCTTTCTTTCTTTTTTTTTTTTTAAATGAATACACCAATGATGGTAATGATTCAATGAGGCAGGCACTTCTGTATCAGCTGTTGGAATTTATGCTGACACAATGTATTTAGTGAGTAATATGGCAATCAAAACCTGAAAGAGTGGGCGCCTGGGTGGCTCAGTCGTTAAGCATCTGCCTTCGGCTCAGGTCATGATCCCAGGGTCCCGGGATCTAGCCCCGCATGGGGCTCCCTGCTCAGCGGGAAGCCTGCTTCTCTCTCCCCCCCCCCCCCCCATCCCGGCTTGTGTTCCTGCTCTCACTATCTGCTATCTGTCTCTCTGTCAAATAAAATAAATAAAATCTTAAAAAAAACAAAACAAAACCTGAAAGAGCATTATACATTTTTTCTTGATAATTCCAATACTGGACATCTTTCTTAAGTAATTAATTTTTAATTCAGAAGCTACTTCTTATACACAAGGACATATACTATAATAGTATTTCTTACTAGGAAAACAAAATCAAATAGCCTATATGTTATATAATAAAAGAAAAGTTAATTTGGTATGGCCATATAGAGATATACTCATGTAGCAAGGAATTGGAATTCATGAAAGAGTGGCTGAATATGAAGGCATGTTTTCTTAATTACAGCGGGTGAAAAAGTATGATTGCAGTTGTGCAAAATATTCACAAAAGATTAGAAGAAAATAAATCACAACGTAAATGGCAATTGGTAGAATTAATTACATGTAATTTCTTATATTTTTCTTTATCTTTTCCAAATATTTTACAATGAGAATTCATTACTCCTCTAATAATCTTAACGTAAGCATATAAGTAATTGAAGTTACATGGCTAATTTTATTTCTCATTCTTTCTGAGCTTTGTATTGACCTGTGGAGTCAAATCTCCTGAATACTTACTTAGCACATACATTCACTTGGAATTCATCATCCGAAATAGCTACTGTTTGTGGTGCACTGACCTTAACTTCAAACCTGGGCAACACTGGAAATACAAAGAAATAGACTTCAGTCCCTACAATCACTGGTGAGAAAAACTTATCGCAATCTTGTAACTAAGTATGCCTCTGTGCACAACATTGTCCTATGTATGCATCTATATACACCACGTTTCAATTGCCCCAAATTCTGTGTAAGTGATAGTGTCTTTCTCTTTTCTACTCCCAGAACTTCACATTTTTTTTTTATTATAGTCTTTTACATCATGTAGAAGGTTGTCAGGATTCTAGAAGATGAGATATTTCCTAGGTAGAAGAGTCAGGGGTTAGAATCAGGCTATGGGACAAGGAGTGAAGAACAAGAAAAGAGAGATGATAAAGCAGAAAACCCCAAGAAAGGAAAATGGCAGAAAACTAAATCAAGCCTCATCGACTTTTGCCTAAATCTAACATAAAAAAAATTTTTTTTTGAGTCCTTTGAGCCCTGCATTTATACAGAACAACCATAAGTAGTATTTAGTTACCGTATCTATCAACAGTAAATTGGTGTGTCAATGTCTTTCCTGATTTTATTCTCACAAAAATAGAGTAATCTCCAAACATTGGTTCTGAAATCAGTTGGAATGAGAGTTGGGTTATATTTTGAAAAGAGGTCACATTTTGCCATTGAAAAATTCTATTGTTTTGAGGATCCTAGAAATAAAGAAGAAGTAAAATCAGAGGTCATAAAGAGTATTAGTCTTTCCTTCTTTATTTTGGGTATTTTCTGTACTTAATGTAAGTAAAGAAAATTACCATTTTATTGAACTAATACCTCACACTGTAAAAATAACATAACTTTCTCAGGTATTCAAATTCAATTAATATTAATATTCAATTAATATAGTATATCTCTGGTAAACACCCCCTAAAATAAGAACAATAACCTGTAATAAAGGCTTTGGATTTTTGTCTTTCTGAACCAGAGCTGCATAGTTAAAAAAATTTAAAACTCAATGTGTCTGCTCCAGAGTAGTGCTTTCCAAAGTAGAGTGGACCCACACCAGTAGAAGCATATGGAGGTATTTATCCTAACAGATACTTATAAAGATTGTCCCTGGTGTTTTATTTGGTAAACAAATTGGTCATGAATTTTCACACTGCATGCAAAAGCTGTTCAGTGGAAGTTCTATAATAAGAATGGATTGATAACGCCACCCTTTCTCCTTTACTTGCTTTTAGTATATTGCAGCTTATGTGAGCCAGGCTCACATAAGTTCTGATTAAAGAACTCCTGATAAAAAGATTTTTACAAAGAAACAAAAATATTATTTACTACTCACTTAATTTTAATTTTTTTTCCTTTCACCTATGATAAAGTCTAGAAAACTAAATTAATTTTCCAGGCTCCCTTTCAGTAAGGATTGCCCATGTGACTAAGTGTTGGCCAACTGAAAATAAGTAGAAGTCACTGGGAAATTATTTCTAAAAGAATCAGATGTAGCTGGCATTGAGAATAAAACAATGCACAGAGGATGGCAGGGAGGTTAAGTAGAAGAAGCCTGGATCCTTGGTAATACTATGCTGTTCCCGTCCCCATCTGCGAGCACCTACACTTAGACGTAGCAGTTTGTGAAAACAATAAACCTTTTACTCGTTGAAGCCAATGTTAGTTAAGCTCTCTGTTGCTTTCAATGAAATACGACACTAGCTGAATTAGGATGTGAAGATAATACTATTTACGGATTACTAATGACGTAGAAAACACGGAAATGGCCAACTTGATATTTATCCTACTAGAAGGATGAGCTATTTGCCACCCATATAACAAAGTAAAAAAAAATTCAAATTATAAAGAAGCCTATTTGAACTAGGCATTTACATACATGTTCATTAATGAAGATCTCAGCGTATTAACATTTAGACTGAGTTAATAATAATGGTACATATTGCATGTAGAAATTAAAATGCATATGTTGGAGTTGATTGATACGAACGATTTACTGACAGACATAAGATTTGAAATGAGTTTGAAAGCCACACTACTGCAATAGAGATTTGAAAGCGAAGTGTCCATTCTGTAATGATATCACCTAATTTAATTCAAATCTTTAGGTGTTTATGTTTTCTATTTCCTTACAACAAGATGTGGTTAAATTAAGATTGAGAAGGGCCAGTAGCCCAAACTAAGCAATTTTAAATATAAAACTCCCTTAGAAGGAGCCCAATCTTTTATTTTCCATGAAAACTCATTACTGCACTTGCCACACAGGACCTACACTAAACGTGGCAGCCCTTTATTTACATCTTCATCTGATGCCTTACACTGTGTATGGAGATAAAGGTTTTTCTTCCCTTTATTTCAGTTATCTTAATTTCTAACACATGTAAGGAAAACTAGACACGCATCATTATTTATCTGAATATTTAAAAAATGAGTGCTTTCAGAAAATAGTTAATCTTGAGAAATTGTGATAAAGCGGATCACTTACCTGAAGTGTGATCAATGGATACTGAAAAAAAAAAAAGAACCTGCAGGTTAATATTGTAATAGTGCTTTTTTTTTTTTTGCCAGATATTGCATTATTAAGATTATCTGACTTAGTGTTGAAACAGTCTTAACTCTCCCAGAAGACAAAATTTTTATAGCTAAGCATGCCAAGAAAACCCCAAACATGAAGGAGCTCCTGAACCTCATCAGGGAAGTCGAAAGCTGGTTCCATGCAACCCATCATTCCCCCTTATATGATGAGAAGACCTAAAGAAGTATAGTTCACTCACTATAAAGGGAAGTTCTCAGTTTGGGGGTCAGCTTTGAAACTATGCCTGTATAGTATTCCATGCCAGAACTGATTTCCGTACTTATAGAAAGCTTCCTTGATGACACTTTATACAGCAATGGATTTGTTTATTTTGCTTTGATTTAATTGTACCATTAGAAAGTATTGAACTCACCAAATCCTCAACAGGTCTGAACTTGGTATCCAGTGTCACAATGCGAATTTGTACTAAAAGAGAAGAGGAAGAGGGGACAATATGTTTTCTTGTTATTCCTCTCCCAGGTTATGGTTGCTTGTAAATAGATATAGAAATTAATTGTCTTGCTATTACAGAATGCTATACTCCCTTCGCCCCTAGCTCTCACTTGACCCTTTGAAAGTTGGGTTCTATTTGGAAAGATCTCTTATTACACATTTGTAATTCCTCTGTTGCCGATTGCTCTGTTATTACCAAAGCTGACAGTAGCTGCTGCCACCACCAGAAACTTCTACCCTAAATGCCCACAGGGATACCTTAAAAATTGGTGCCGGAATTAATCATAGAAAGACAAGTGTGAAATATGTATAGTAGGAGTTATACTCCTCCTACAATTTTCCTGGAAAAATATATTAATGTTAGCAAACATTAAATTAATTTTAGTAGAATTCCAGAAAGACCATTTTAACTACCTTTGTATACATAGCTGTCATCATAGCTTTTAACAAGTCGAGAGAATGTAACGCAGCAAAACATCTCACTGTATGAATTCTGTTTTAATTCTTTTAAGTAAATCATACAAATATGTAACATTAGAAGAAAATATATAGATGCTGTCATCCAACCCCCTAAATTTATAAATGAGAAAACTGAAAATCTCAAAGAGCTGAATTTACTTGGCAAAACCCAATAATTTATCAACAGAGCCAAAACAATGACCACATCCTTCAGAATCCTAGTTTGGTGTTCTTTCCGCTACCTTTTATTTAACACAATAATAAAGAAAATTAGAAGGACTCTGCTCTGCTTAGATTATCAGATTTGTGATTATTTCTACTGGTATGAATAATAATAATAATAATAATAATATCATTTGCAAAGTCTTTACTGGGTGCTAGGTACTATTTTACATTGACTATCTTATTTTACTCTCACAATATTTCTGCAAGTGAGTCATTTTTAGTATCTCTATTCTACAGAGGAAAAAAAAATGAGTCTAAACAGAGGTTTAATTAGCTTGCCCATTTGGTAAATTATGGGGCAACAAGTGAAACCAAATAATGGTTTGCTCATAGTCATTATATTATGGAAGTCTGTCACTAGAATTTTTAAAACGTGAAAGTGGCATGCACGAGTTTAAGAAGCCAAGCATTCAATTTTTTTATTATGTTAATCACCATACATTACATCATTAGTTTTTGATGTAGTGTTCCATGATTCATTGTTTGCATATAACACTCAGTGCTCCATTCAATACGTGCCCTCTTTTTTTTTTTAAGATTTATTTATTTGAGAGAGAGAATGAGATAGAGAGAGAGAGCATGAGAGGGGGGAGGGTCAGAGGGAGAAGCAGACTCCCCGCTGAGCAGGGAGCCCGATGCGGGACTCGATCCCGGGACTCCAGGATCATGACCTGAGCCGAAGGCAGTCGCCCAACCAACTGAGCCACCCAGGCGCCCCATAATACGTGCCCTCTTTAATACCCATCACCAGGCTAACCCATCCTCCCACCCCCCTCCCCTCTATAACCCTCAGTCCGTTTCTCAGAGTCCATAGTCTTTCATGGTTCATCTCCCCCACCGATTTCGCCCCCTTCATTTTTCCCTTCCTACTATCTTCTTTTTTTTTTTAACATATAATGTATTATTTGTTTCAGAGGTACAGGTCTGTGATTCAACAGTCTTTCACAATTGTGTAAGAAGCCAAGCATTCAGTTAATGGAGTTGGAAGGCACTGTTTCCTAACTGATCTGGACAACCAGTAGAAATTCTAGAAATCCACGATCCCATAACGTTTTAAACTTAAGACTGACATTCACGTGTTTGGATTGCTTTAAATTTGAAGACTGTGTTCCTGAGGCCAGTGATACAAAGGAAACATGCACATTGACTTACTATTCTCTCCAGGTTTGTAGATGGGTTTATCTGTCTGCATAAAAGTTACCGTCTCCTCTGAAGTGAGTGCTACAGATCTCCTCTCGAAGATTTTAAGCGTCTCTCCTTTAGCCAACAATGTCACAAAAGCCAACTGCTCAGAGGACTTCTGAGAAACCTGTTTATGTTAAAGAGCAGAGAATGGGAAAACAGTTTTTAGACATTAAGCTGGTAAACAATGTCTTAATTTGGTTTCTTAAGCTAAGAGCCTCCAGAGAGCACATTGTTTCTTAACAGGAGGTGTGGAGACCACTTTTTACAATTCCTTTATTGAGCGTGAGGACAGTTTCTAGTAAACTTATTTTTATGTCTGCTAGCCTTCTATTTTCTTTTTTCCTTGCCCTGAGTCCCAGTCTTGCTTCTCTTTACCTGGATTCTCTTTCCTCATATTGTTAAATGGTTCTGTTTAAAAAGCAGTGATTGCATTTTATTATAACTTCCTGTGAAAGAAAAATGGCAATATTTCACAAGTTTTGTGGCATGGGTTCCTCTCAGGAATTCTCTAGTTCTACTCCCTAGTTTCCACAATTCATCCCAAATCAAGATTTGTTATCTCTCTTAAAATGATTTTTATGTAGGGGCGCCTGGGTGGCTCAGTCATTAAGCGTCTGCCTTCGGCTCAGGTCATGATCCCGGAGTCCTGGGATCGAGCCCCGCATCGGGCTCCCTGCTCAGCGGGAAGCCTGCTACTCCCTCTCTCACTCCCCCTGCTTGTGTTCCCTCTCTCACTGTGTCTCTCTCTGTCAAATAAATAAAATCTTTAAAAAAAATGATTTTTATGTAATAATTTCATCACCCCAACAGAAGCACTGAAAGGGCAAATCCAGTGCCTCACCTGGAAATCTGCACAAGCATAGAAGTTATCCTCTTCCACAGACTGATCAAAAATTGTGGTATTGTATCCATCATATTCTAAGACGACACTCAAGGATATGGATTCATTAAGGTTTGAAAGGTGGAGACAAGCCTTTTCGGCAGAATGACTCTGCATCACGGAGGAGACCCATAGGATATACTTTCTATGCAAAGAAAGTGATCAACACGTTAAACAAGTGTAGCAGAAATGCAGAACATGCATCAGAAACAATTTTAGCTTATTGAAATATTCTAAAGCATTTTTCATTGTATTAAAATAATCTTGAGTATGCAGAGAGTTATCTTAAGAAAAATATGTCCATTCCCTTCATACACTTGTTTAAAATTCATAAGGCAAACCAGCACTCAGTCGCAGAAGTTGAAATGGTGAAATACAATCAAATTTTAACACAGAACGCATTTAATAAGGTCACTTTGCTAGTACTATAGTAAGAATAAAGGGTATAACATTTCCTTACGGTTCTGAGGCCACAGAAACAGCAAAATGAAGCCAAAAGGTGCTCAGAAAAATGATGGGCACCATTTTATCCTGGTGTCTGAACAATAAAGACTTAAAGGTAAATACTCAATCTCTCTCTTTCTTTCTTAGTATATGTTAGCTGCCCCAACTATCCACTTTCTTTTCTTCCTTCTACTGTGCCTCGCTCTGTACCTCTTTGCTTTTATAGTAACCCACAATGAAGGATCAGCTACTTTTTGGAACAAGTCACAGAGGACCCACCAATCACATTTAGATGGCCTCTCCCATTACTTGGCGGGGTGGGGTGCAGGGGAGGGGTGGTGGTGGTGGTGCTTGTCATTTTGTACACAACTTCCTTCTCAAGTTCACTGAATGCTGCTCTCTGTTTTTGGAATCAGCAGCACAGGTTGAGCAGGAAGAAAGAGAAAACAAAGAAAGCAGTTTTGTGACACGTGGGAGTTCATTAGTTTAATTTAGCATTTCCCTCCCAGGGCTGATCGCAGTATCAAAAGCAGTAATAGACAGGAATTTGCACTTGGAAGAAAAATCCCTCTCGGAAGAGCTGTTATCATCCCAATTGCCAAAAGGTAAATTTTTCATGCTGCTGAGAAAAGTAGTATATCTGATGTTGTCAAAACACAGATGCAAATAGATATCTCAATATAGGCCCATCTTACAGATAATTGAGACTGTTGTTATTTTTTTTTTTTATAAATTCCTAATACAGAATACAACATTTAAAATATTGATATATGGTCAACATTTACTACGATTTTCTTAGTAAGATTTTCTTTACAATGTTCAATATCCTTTTCTACCCTAAATATAATAAGAAAAAAAATTAAAGAAAAGGTAATAAATATATGTGTGTGTACACACCTACTGATCACTTCTAGGCCCCCCCCCCCCCAAAGGGCTTTGTCATAATTTGGTTCCAAAACATTTCTAAAAGGAAAATGAGCCATGCCAAAGAAACTCACGATCTCTTGACTGTGTCTATAGTGTGTTAATTTTCCCACTTGTCTTCTTTTTTTTATTTTCTTTTTTCTTTTTTTAAGATTTTATTTATTTACTTGACAGAGAGAGAGCACAAGCAGGGGGAAGGGAAGGGGCAGAGGCAGAGGGAGAAGCAGGCTCCCCACTGAGCCGGGAGCCTGACGACGCAGAACTCAATCCCAGGACCCTGGGATCATGACCTGAGCCGAAGGCAGACACTTAGCAGACTGAGCCACCAGGTGCCCTTTTCTTTTCTTTCTTTTTTTTTTTATAACATATTTTCTGTTTCAAGTATTGATGGAGTTAGAACATGTGGTTTGAAGAATGTTACATTGTGTCGAGAAGAGAGAACTGGTTTCAGTCTTTATTTCTAAAAGAAATAGGCCGGCAGGCGACAGGGCAAGGGCAAATACAAAGTGAAAAACCATAGCAATTATACAGATGAGGAGCTGTGATGAGGTAGTTAAGAGGCCTCAGGAATGTGAGAGCAAGGGCTCCTTGGAGACCACACTTTGTATTCCACTGCTGAAGTGTGTTCACAAAGTCTCTGACCATGTTGCTCTCTCAGTACAATTCCTCATTTCTATGTAGGACTTTTGTTTTTGTCTGCCTTTTCTCTATTCCTGCATAAGAAGTCAAATCTCTTGAATTCTCTGCTTCAGCATTAATCCTCAATTGTCGACCTGTCCTGCCAGTTTTATGATTTAATTTCTTTTCACTGGAAACTCAAACTGTTCATCTCTGTTTTTGACCAAATTCTTAACCTCTGATAGCCCCTCAAGCTTATTCTTAGAGCACTCTCTCCACTCCACTCCCCAGACTCATAAGATAAATCACTAGCTTCCCGAACAATTGAAGCTCACCAGCTTTCACTCACCAGTTCAAGGCAGACAGCCGCCACAAGGCAGATTGTTTATAGATCAAAGCAACTAATTCTTTATTCCCAGGGCTGATAAATCCAAAGGATTGAAACTTCTCTAAAATATTTGCATTTTTCCAAATGTAAAACTTTCATGCTGATTAAATGACTCTGTTTATCTTAACTTTAATCAAGGCAATTTACCGCTAACAAAAATGTGTATTTTACCCAATTATCTTAATTCATCTTCAGGACTAACATGTTTTTACAATATTGCTTTCCCCAAATATAATTTTATCTGATTAAAGTGGTCTTCAGGTTAATGGGCTCTTGTCCCAGAGACTTCAGGTATTAATCCAACCTTACCTATTGAGTACTTGCAATGAATAGGCAATAGGGCTAGGTTCTAGAGATCAAAAGATGGGTAAGACTCAATTCTCTAAAGCAGTTTACCTTCTAGTAGAGAAGGGAATGAAGAAAGGAAGGAAGGGAGGATAGAAGAAGAGAAGGAAGAAAGAAAAGAAAGGGAAGGAAGAGAGGGAAAGGGGGAAGGACATGGGAGAAGGGAGGAGGGAGAGAGAGGATGAAGGAAGGGAGGAACTACAGACAAGAGAGGGTATTTCCTGAGCACTCTGTATGTAGCAGGCAGGATACTAGGGGCTGATAGTGACAGTATCTCATTGAATCCTCAGAAAATACAATTTTAAATGTATTACTTATTCTTCTTTTACGAGATAAGAAAATACAGTATCAGAAAAAGTCATTAATTTTCAGAGTCTCTCAGACAGTAAGTTTGGGAAGAAGTTCTTTTAACAATCATACATTGAATGAGATCAAAGGGTTATGTTCATAGGTAAGAATATGAAAGGACATGGATTAATATACTATGTTCTAAGTTCTCAGTAGGTTTCTGCTGAGCAAAGGCATATGCTATGGAAAACAGATATTACATCATCATTTGACAGATTCAATACTGTTTAAGTTATTGGTACTTACTGCTAAGGGAATAGCTCTATTCACTTCATTCAGTATGTATTTATTAAGTACCTACTATCTGCCAGAATTGTGGTAGATGGTAGGAATGAAGAGGTGAATATAAGTTTTGGAGTTATCATTCCATTAGGAAGGGCAGAGGCTCAATAACTAATAATTCATTACAATCATGGTAAGTATCACAGAAGAGAACAACAGGGCACTATGGGAATGTATGTTGGGGAGTACTTAGTATTAAACCAGATCCTGGTGATAAACAGATGAGCGAGCCCACTTCTTTTCCTAGAACAGTTCACTGTCTACTCTGCAGGATGTGTAAGCACAAAATGCAATGCCATGTGATGGAAAGACCACTCTATATTGAAACCGTGAACAATGCTCAATGGAATCACATTAAAACAATAAACTGGAAAGTTGGAAAAGAATTTAATAAGAAGGCTTTGAGTTGGAAATATTAACATGATTATGAATTTTCCAGGTATAGTAGAAATTAAAGAAATTATTACTGATGTAACAGCTTTAAAAAAGTTTTTTTTTTAATTCAAGTATAATTACTATACAGTGTTTTATTAGTTTCAGGTGTATAATATAATGATTCAACAATTCTATCCATTACTCAGTACTCAACATGATAAGTGTACTCTTAATCCTTCACCTATTTCACCCATCCCTTCACCCACCTCCTCTCTGGCAAGCACGTTTGTTCTCTATACTTAAGATTCTGGTTTTTTGAATGTTTGGGTCAACCAAGAAATCAAAGAAGAACTTAAACAATTCATGGAAATCAGTGAGAATGAAAACACATCGGTCCAAAACCTATGGGATACTGCAAAGGCGGTCCTAAGGGGAAATACATAGCCATCCAAGCCTCACTCAAAAAAGTAGAAAAATCTCGAATTCACCAACTAACTCTACACCTTAAAGAACTAGAGAAAATGCAACAAATGACGCCTAAGCCATGCATTAGAAGAGAAATAATTAAAATTAGAGCAGAAATCAATGAATTAGAAACCAGAAACACAGTAGATCAGATCAACAAAACTAGAAGTTGGTTCTTTGAAAGAATTAATAAGATTGATAAACCACTGGACAGACTTATCCAAAAGAAAAGAGAAAGGACCCAAATTAATAAAATTATGAATGAAAGGGGAGCGATCACGACTAACACCAAGGAAATAGAAACAATTATTAGAAATTATTATCAACAACTATATGCCAATAAACTGAGCAATCTGGATGAAATGGAGGCCTTCCTGGAAACCTATAAGCTGCCAAGACTGAAGCAGGAAGAAATGGACAACCTGAATAGGCCAATAACCAGCAACGAAATTGAAGCAGTGATCAAAAACCTCCCAAAAAACAAGAGTCCAGGGCCTGATGGATTCCCTGGGGAATTCTACCAAACATTCAAAGAAGAAATAATACCTATTCTCCTGAAGCTGTTTCAAAAAATAGAAACAGAAGGAAAACTTCCAAACTCATTCTATAAGGCCAGCATTACCTTAATCCCCAAACCAGACAAAGACCCCATCAAAAAGGAGAATTTCAGACCGATATCCCTGATGAACATGGATTCCAAAATCCTCAACAAAATCCTAGCTAATAGGATCCAACAACACATTAAAAGGATCATCCACCACGACCAAGTGGGATTTATCCCCGGGATGCAAGGGTGGTTCAACATTCACAAATCAATCAATGTGATAGAACACATTAATAAGAGGAGGGAGAAGAACCATATGGTCCTCTCAATTGATGCAGAAAAAGCATTTGACAAAATACAACATCCTTTCCTGATTAAAACTCCCCAGAGTATAGGGATAGAGGGAACATTCCTCAAGCTCATAAAATCCATCTATGAAAAACCCACAGCGAATATCATCCTCAATGGGGAAAAGCTGAGAGCCTTTCCCTTAAGATCAGGAACACGTCAAGGGTGCCCACTCTCACCACTGTTGTTCAACATAGTACTAGAAGCCCTAGCAACAGCAATCAGACAACAAAAAGAAATAAAAGGTATTCAAATTGGCAAAGAAGAAGTCAAACTCTCTCTTTTCACAGACGACATGATACTTTATGTGGAAAACCCAAAAGACTCCACCCCCAAATTACTAGAACTCATCCAGCAATTCAGTAATGTGGCAGGATACAAAATCAATGCACAGAAATCAGTTGCTTTCTTATACACTAACAACACAACTGTGGAAAGAGAAATTAGAGAAACGATTCCATTTACAATAGCACCAAAAACCATAAGATACCTCGGAATAAACCTAACCAAAGAGGTAAAGGATCTATACTCTAGGAACTATAAAACACTCATGAAAGAAATTGAAGAAGACACAAAAAGATGGAAAAGTACTCCATGCTCATGGATCAGAAGAATAAACATTGTTAAAATGTCTATGTTACCCAGAGCAATCTATACCTTCAATGCCATCCCGATCAAAATTCCAATGACATTTTTCAAAGTGCTGGAACAAACAATCCTAAAATTTGTATGGAATCAGAAAAGACCCCGAATCACCAAGGAGATGTTGAAAAAGAAAAACAAAGCTGGGGGCATCACGTTGCCCGATTTCAAGCTATATTACAAAGCAGTGATCACCAAGACAGCATGGTACTGGCACAAAAACAGACATACAGACCAATGGAGCAGAATAGGGAGCCCAGATATGGACCCTCAACTCTATGGTCAAATAATCTTCGACAAAGCAGGAAAGAATAGCCAATGGAAAAAAGACGGTCTCTTCAATAAATGGTGCTGGGAAAATTGGACAGCCACATGCAGAAGAATGAAACTCGACCATTCTCTAACACCATACACAAAGATAAACTCAAAATGGATGAAAGACCTCAATGTGAGACCGGAATCCATCCAAATCCTAGAGGAGAACATAGGCAGTAACCTCTTTGACATCGGCCACAGCAACTTCTTTCAAGATACATCTCCAAAAGCTAGTGAAACAAAAGCAAAAATGAACTTTTGGGCCTTCATCAAGATAAAAAGCTTCTGTACAGCAAAGGAAACAGTCAATAAAACAAAGAGGCAACCCACAGAATGGGAGAAGATATTTGCAAATGACACTACAGATAAAGGTCTGGTATCCAAAATCTATAAAGAACTTCTCAAACTCAACACCCAAAAAAACAAAGAATCAAGTCAAAAAGTGGGCAGAAGAGATGAAAAGACACTTCTCTGAAGAAGACATACAAATGGCTAACAGACACATGAAAAAATGTTCATCATCATTAGCCATCAGGGTAATCCAAATCAAAACCACACTGAGATACCACCTTACACCAGTTAGAATGGCCAAAATGGACAGGGCAAGAAACAACAAATGTTGGAGAGGTTGTGGAGAAAGGGGCACCCTCTTACACTGTTGGTGGGAATGCAAGTTGGTACAGCCACTTTGGAAAACAGTGTGGAGGTGCTTCAAAAATTTAAAAATAGAGCTACCCAATGACCCAGCAATTGCACTCCTGGGTATTTACCCCAAAGACACAGATGTAGTGAAAAGAAGGGCCATATGCACCCCAATGTTCATAGCAGCAATGTCCGCAATAGCCAAACTGTGCAAAGAGCTGAGATGCCCTTCAACAGATGAATGGATAAAGAAGATGTGGTCCATATATACAATGGAATATTACTCAGCCATCAGAAAAGATGAACACCCAACTTTTACATCAACATGGATGGGACTGGAGGAGATTATGCTAAGCGAAATAAGTCAAGCAGAGAAAGTCAATTATCATATGGTTTCACTTATTTGTGGAACATAAGGAATGGCATGGAGGTCATTAGGAGAAGGAAGGGAAAAATGGAGGGGGGGAATTGGAGGGGGAGACGAACCATGAGAGACTATGGACTCTGAGAAACAAACAGGGTTTTAGAGGGGAAGGGGGGAGGGGGGATTGGTTAGCCCGGTGATGGGTATTAAGGAGGGCACGTACTGAATGGAGCACTGGGTGTTATACGAAAACAATGGATCATGGATCACCACATCAAAAACTAATGATGTATTGTATGGTGACTAACATAATATAATAAAATTAAAAACTACAAAAAAAAAGATTCCGGTTTTTTGTTTGTGTCTTTTTTTTTCTTTGTTCATTTGTTTTGTTTCTTAAATTCCACATATGGGTGAAATCATATGGTATTTGTCTTTCTCTGACTGACTTATTACACTTAGCATTATACCCTCTAGATCCATTCATGTTGTTGCCAATGGCAAGATTTCATTCTCCTTTATGGCTGAGTAATATTCCATTCTGTTTCCATTCATCTATGGTTGGACACTTGGGGCTGCTTTCCATATCTTGGCTATTATAAATAATGCTGCAAAAATCATAGGGTACATATATCTTTCTGAGTTAGTTTTTTGTTTTCTTTGGGTAAATACCCAATAGTGGAATTACTGGATCATATGGTAATTGTATTTTACATTTTTTGAGGAGCCTCCATACTATTTTCCACAGTGGCTGCTCCAGCTTGCATTCCCACCAACAGTGAATGAGAATCCCTTTTTCTCCACAACTTCACCAATATTTGTTGTTTCTGAAATAACAGCTTTTTGAAGAAAATTATAGAACTCTAATTAAATATTATGTATATTTAAAAATAATAGGTTCAGTATTGGTGGAGGAAACAATGTGGTATGGAATGACATTCAATAAGGAGATTGAAAAAGGTTGTGGTTGGCTTGTGAGAAGTCTTTTTCTTGTGCTAAGGATACTGAATGTTATTTTGAAGGGTAATGGATATAATGACTCTGTACTCCATGGAAAACAGAGAGGAATAAAATGGTGGCAAGAGAGCCATATATAAGTCTGCTCAAAGACTATTCTGAGTTACAAAGGTAAGGGACTGAACAATGGCAGTATCTCCTCAAGAAACATTTTTTACACTCCAGTTGAGCGCCATTGCAATTAGACAAGATAGGAAAGACAAAATGAATATATAGATGAAGTGATGATTTAAGTTTGGTATATACTAAATATGAGGGAACTACAGTGCAAAAAAGATGGGATCCCCAGTAGACAGTTTAAATAATAAATCTGGTGCTCTGGAAAGAGTTGGAGATGTGAATATAGATTTGGAAATCATTACATCATATATATGATGTTAAATATCATGGGTTGCTAAAATTATGGAGGAAAATCATTAACAAAGGGAAAGAAGGTAGCCAGTGGTACCAGAAAGCCTGGTGAAGATCTAGCTTCTCTGCCTCTTGAGCTGGGTGATATTTATCAGGCATGGGGCAATACTGATTTATTTCCCTAGCACCACTGAGGTGAATCGGAGGCAATGCCTTAAAATGTTTTGACATTATGTGTTTTACAAATTCTTTAAACAACAAGAAGAATTTTCTTGATTTTCTTAGCTACATAATTAATAATAGTCCATTTTAAGTGACAGAAATTTAAAATCTATTTCAGAGTTCCTGAGAAAATCTCGAACTTCTAGCTCACCTGTATGAAATGTTTAAGTCAACACTACAAATAAGAGTATTTCTCAAGACCAGTAATATATAGGCATTTAGTTATGTTTTAGAAAATAAAACTATTCTATTCCTGATGTTGCAATCCATTGAAAAGGAAATCACCTTTTCCTCCTAAAACATCCTGCTTGACAAGTGAAATCGCCCTTCTCATTCTCAGATGCTTATCTTCTATATCACTGATTGGTTGTTAAGGTTGCCAAGAAATTTCTAATCACACAATACCCACCTGTGGATGAGTGATTAAAATAAAAGTAATGGGGAAAAACAGATGGATGATGAATGGCCATGTGAATATTTATGATGTGACTAGGTTTACAAAGACATATTTTTCAACTCTGCAAACAAAATTCAACAGGGTCAAAGATAAGATTATCCAAGATCATTTAGGCCCATTTTTTATCCTTCCATTTGCCTAAGCATCCATTACCAATCCTCCCATCCAAGTACTAACCAGGCCCGACCCTGCTTAGCTTCCGAGATCAGACGAGATCGGGCGCGTTCAGGGTGGTATGGCTGTAGACTCCACTACCAATCCTAAATGTCAATCCACCTAAACAGACAAATAAATTAACAGACCAATGTCAAATGGAGTCTTTACCAAATGCTACCACCCATATGGTGGTTCAGATACCTTCAGTTCTACAACACTTTTCTTTACTAGAGAAAAAGGCTGAGGTGAGGGGTGGATGAGATGGAGGAAGAATGTATAAGAATGATAATATAATGTAGTATTTATAGTTATGTGATTCTTCACTGGAACCACCATCCTTTCTGTGACCATCCTTGTAGAAACGTGGCCTTAGCAAAACATTTAGACTCCAATTAAACTTGTCTATTTGACACAGAGATTAAGTCATTGCTTCATAAAATATTCATAATGTGTTTGATATGACCACATATCAATAATAGGTCTGTGATTGGGTAGAAACAAAAAAAGTAATAATACATGGTTTATTTTCTTCAAGAACATGGTGATATAACTGGTAAGAGAAGTGCAAGATCAACTCCAGGCCATGCAAACGTAGTAATAAAGAAAAATGGGTTTTAGGAAGTTTTCTGCCTAGAGGAAAGCAGGATCAAAGAGGATCCCGGCAAAGAGACTTCAGGTTTTTAATTTTATTATTATCTAAAAATCAGAAGCCTCAATTAGATGTACTCCCTACCCAGAACTGCTGTTACACTTTAACTTGAGTAGGCTGGATGGTACATCAATAAATGGAACTTGGAAGAGGTTAGGGTATGAAACTCTATAGGGTCAAAAAAAGTTTTGAATTTGGAACCTGGATGTTAGGCATGAGAGATAAGGTATGATTTTCTCTTTCTTCCCCAGAATAAAAGGGGATAAAAGTTAGTTAATGCAGGTCTCTGAATTCCTCTGAATTGGTGGTGTTCTTTCTCCTTCTATCATCAATTAGATTGATAAAACCAATTAAGATGGCACTTTTTCGAAAAACAAGGGAGGCACTGGGACATTGCGTCTTTATTTTCTTGTGTCTGTTTTCCTTATCTTCCTAAGTGAAGACATAGTATAATAAAATGAAATAACCTTAGCTGAGTGGATCTGACCTGCTTCATTGTGACTATCTGAGCAATCAAACTACCTTGAGTAACCCTTCTGGTCTGAACACCTAGCTCATTGTGATGACCATGGTGAGATTTAAAAGAATATGTTTATATATGACTCTTGCCACATTATTTCAGAAAATTTTATGCATCAGCATTTGAATCAGTAGACTGGGTAAAGAAAATCTGCCTTGACCAATGTGGACAGGCATCATCCAATCCATGGAAGTCGAGAACAGAATAAAAAGGCAGAGCAAGGGCAAATTCTCTGTCTTCTTGGGCTGGAGCATCCATATTCTGTTCTCAGACATCAGAGCTCTGGGTTCTTAGGCTTTTGGACTCAGAGTGATTTATATCACTGGCTTTCCTGGTCCGCCAGTTGGAGACAACATATTGTGACATATCTTAGCCTCCATAATCAAATGAATCAATTCCCATAATAAATCTCTATTTTATCTGTCTATCTGTCTATCTATCTATCTATCTATCTATCTATCTATCTATCTATCTATCCTCTATCTGTCAATCATCTATCATCATTATATATACTATTGTTTCTGCTTCTTTGGAGAACTCTGGCTAATACACATCCCTTACTTCTGCTGCATGTAGGAGAGTAAGCAATTTAGGTACCATTCAGGCAACTTGTTGCAATTCTACCTCTTAACCACTCAGCCTTTAAGCATTCATTAACAGGTAGGACAGTAGAGTACCTTTGCTTCTCTCTACTCACCTACCACTTGAGGGAGAGCATTCACCAGCAGATCCTATGAAGTTCTCTCATATTCCCTAGCTTGACCCATGGAACTCTTGTTCTTTCTCCTCTAGAAGGGCATGTTTTGTCAGTGTCACATTTTCATGCTTCAAAAGTGTCAGAAAACTGTGAAGAATCTGAGATTTTATCTTATTTTCAAACTAACAAGTTAGCCATCTATTTCATGAATGCCAGCAGAAGACACTAGACTCCTGGAGTAGAAGCAAAGCAACTTTATTATTCATGGTAAGCAGTTTAAATCACATGTTCACTTTGGTTTCCATGGTCCCTCCCAGTTCCACTGGGACAACATGGAGTGACCCAGAGAGGTGCTACGTAAGTAGTGAGTGTGAATCACAGCTCAACAGCCCCAACCTTAAGAAACCTTGATCTTGGGGTGCCTGGGTGGCTCAACCAGTTAAGTGTCTGCCTTCAGCTCAAATCATGATCCTGGGGTCCTGGGACTGAGCTCTGTGTCAGGCTCCCGGCTCAGTGGGAATCCTGTTTCTCCCTCTCCCTCTGCCTGAGACTCAGTCTGCTTGTGCTCTCTCTCTCTGTCAAATAAATAAATAAAATCTCTAAAAGAAAAACAAACAAACAAACCTTGATCTTTTACAGTAGGCTGCAAACAAACCCACCTGATCTTTGCTTCAGACAAAGGTCATTCTTTTTAAATACTAAAAATAGATTAAATAAATTATTTTAAAAATAAGAGACCTTACTTTTATTATATTGGATAGCAAATGAATCTGCCTTCTGCTCTGGAGGAAGACATGGTCTGCATTATCCAAGGCTGTTCACTGTATACGTATCCTTGAAAAGATAGTCTGGAAGAAAAACATATGAGTCTCTATTCCCAAAATGTGCACAGAGACCTTGGAGAATGGTCTACCAATAATATTTGCATATTATATGCACTGTTTGCTTCTTTCCTTTTCACTTACTAATCTGTTTTAGAAATCTTACATGGAGTGCGCCATCATTGACTTTTGCAAGAGCAGAGGTAGAATTATCTGGACCCTTAGATTAATCTTTTGCTCCTAGAAACAGTGCTACAATAACTTCTAATATAATTTTTTTATATACGGGGACAAGTCTTATCTGTTGGAAACTTTGCCCGAAGTGGAATTGCGAGGTCAAAGTTAATGTAATTTCAATTGGAATCAAGACTGGTAAATTGTCTTCCATATGCACTGTACCATTTTGCACTATACTAGTGAGCGAGACCTGTTGGATAACTGCCTTGTCAACAGAATGCATAGCCCAACTTTGAGACCTGTGCCAAAACAATAGGTGAAAATAGTAGTTTTGGCTTGTATTTGTTTTATGATGAGTGAAATTGAGCATCTTTTCATATGCTTAAATGCCATGTGTATTTATTTACTTGCTAAGTTTTGGTTAAAACCTTTTGTTTATTTTTCCACTGGGTTGCTGTTCTGATTTGTTTCCATTTCTGGTACCTCTCTATACCCAAAGAAAAATAGCTCTTCATGTTGTGATGTTTTCATTTGTCATTGACATTGCTTATGACTTTTTTTCTTTAAATGATGCAGGCACCTTTATTTTTATATAGATGAATTTTAAAATCTTTTCTCTTTTGGCTTCTGGATGTTATCTTTTTCTTAATTTTTCTTTTATATTTTCTATTATTATGTTCAATTAGCCACCATACAGTACATCATGTTTTTGATGTAGTGTTCAATGATTCATTAGTTGCATATAACACCCAGTGCTCATCACCACACGTGCCCTCCTTAATACCCATCACCCAGTTACCCCATCTCTCTACTCCCCTCCCTTCTGTAACCCTCAAATTGTTTCCAGGAGTCCAGAGCCTCTCATGGTTTGTCTCCCTCTCTGATTTCTTCCCGTTCAGTTTTTCCTCCCTTCCCCTATGGTCCTCTGCACCATTCCTTATGAGTTATCTTTAAAAAGGTCACTAACCCAAAGTAAGGAAGAAATTACCCTCTATTGTCTTTCAGACTTTTTATGGTTTTTGTTTACATCTACATTTTGATCAATTTGGTAATTATTTTGATGTACAGTGTGAGGTTCAGTTCCAACTTTTTCCACTTCCAGATGACTATCTAGCTGTTCAAATATCATTTATTACCTCGTTGCTTTTTTGGATGTTGTTTATATCAAGTACTAAATTTCCATGCATACATTGGTTTACTTCTTGTTTTTCTCTTCCATTCCTTCAGTCTAACTATCCAGTTGTGCAACATAAACAAGCACCCATTTACATGATCAAAAATTTTAATCTATTCTAATATCTGGTCATGCTTGCCTTCTCTCTAATTCTACTTTGGTGCTTTTGCTTTTTAGAGTTTTCTTGACTTATCTTGACTCTTTCTTTTACCATAACCTTTTTAGAGTCAGCTTATTTCCAGGATAAAAGAAAATCTGTTGTTGGTTTTCTTGGAGTTGCATTAAATTAGGGAGAATTGATGCTTTTATAAAATGTTGAATTTTCCCATTTAATACATTGCATGTCTATTCTATCCATCAAGTCTCTTTTGTTTCCTTCAGGGATATTTTAATAAGTTATTCTGTTTATTCTATTAAGTTTGTTCTGAGTTATTTTATTTTATTCTTTGTTACTACTAAAATGGTATCTTTTATTATGTATCATAAGAGGTCTTTTATTTTTCACATGAAGACCATTGATTTCTGAATATTCATTTTACATTTTGCTGACTTGTTTTATAGGAATATTTTAAATGATTCCTTTGAGTTTTCCAAGTATACGGTAATATTGTCTGCAAATAATGACAGTTTTAGACATATATTTTTCACTACCATTTAGGTAGAAAATTCTACAGATTGTAATTGCACAGGAAAAATTTCAGATTTCCGTGATGTGCATGAATTTGTTCTTTTCTCTATACTCATTAATTTGTCATATTTACTGAGTACCTGCTATACACCTGGCAATGGAAATCATCCTTTTAAAAAGCAAAGGGAAGAAATAAACTGGGTTTTGTTTATGCCTTGGAGGAAAAATGCTTTATTCATTGTAATTAAGATTTGTTGGTATTATCTGATTAGAAAAGGGAGAGAATGCTGTAGTATAAAATTTCTAAAGAAATATTGCTGCGTCTTTGGGGTAAATACCCAGAAGTGCAATTGCTGGGTCATAGGGTAGCTCTATATTTAATTTTTTGAGGCACCTCCACACCGTTTTCCAAAGTGGCTGAAGAGACACAGATGTAGTGAAAAGAAGGGCCATATGCACCCCAGTGTTCATAGCAGCAATGTCTGCAATAGCCAAACTGTGCAAAGAGCCGAGATGCCCTTCAACAGATGAATGGATAAAGACGATGTGGTCCATACACACAATGGAATATTACTCAGCCATCAGAAAGGATGAATACCCAACTTTTACATCAACATGGATGGGACTGGAGGAGATTACGCTAAGTGAAACAAGTCAAGCAGAGAAAATCAATTATTTGGTTTCACTTATTTGTGGAACTTAAGGAATAGCATGGAGGACATTAGGAGAAGGAAGGGAAAAATGAAGGGGGGGGAAATCGGAGGGAGAGATGAACCATGAAAGACTAAGGACTCTGAGAAACAAACTGAGGGTTTTAGAGGGGAGGGGGTTGGGGGGTGGGTTAGTCTGGTGATAGGTATTAAGGAGGGCATGTATTGCATGGAGCACTGGGTGTTAGACGAAAACAATGAAGGGCGGATCAGTACATCAAAAACAAATGATGTATTGTATGGTGACTAACATAACATAATAAAATAAAATTAAAAAAAATAAAATTCATTCCTAAAAAAAAAAAAAGGAAACATTGCCACTTACTTTTGTGGTATAATATTTGTAATGGATTCAGTGTTAACAGCTTGCTACATTTCATAAAGGCATCAGTCGGATGAGTAGACATGGGGTAAGGATTCACAATTGTCTAAACCTATAAATACAATATTTGTTAAAGTTAAGTATAGTTTAAATTATGTTCTTAACACTGAAAAATAAAATGTAAAATGTGACTAAGTCATACTATATAGTAGTGAAAATATTTGTGTATAATCTTACACATGTGAGTAATCATTAGGCAATATTGTTAGTATTAAGAGAGGTAGAATATATTGTGTTTAAAGTGTGGGCCATGGAGCCTGACAAGGTTCAAATCCAGGCTCTTTCCCTTACAAAAAGATTGATATTGGGCATGTTGAAACCTCTTGGAAACTGATATCTTCATTTGCAAAATAAGGAAAATAACAGTACCAATCTTACAGAGTTCTTCTGAGGATTAAATGTGTTATTAAAGATAAAGTGAACAACCTTTGTTACATAGTAAAAACTCAATAAATGTTAGGACATGTAAGGGGAAGTAAGACATGGGGTGTAAGCAAAGTAAAACTCTTTGACCTGGCCTCAAGTCTGCTTTTGCCAAAGGAGGTGATTGAACAATCTCTGGTTCCTTCTATGCTTATACATCCTATCTCTGAAGTTAGACTACTTGATATTTCAAGAAATAAACAGAATCGATTGTTTAGGAGAACAAGTGGTCATTTGCTTGGTGCCAGGGCAGTGATTTTCATCGTTCCAGGAAGGAAGAAAGAGAATCGGTTGCTTGCTGTGACTTGGACTCTGCCTAATTGGTCTGGAATTGTGCAAATTAGTACAATATTTGATTAATCTAGTCCAATGCAAACACGGGCAGATTTCTTCCTTACCAAACCCTTTCACTGCGACAAAAAAAAAAAAAAAAAAAAAACAGGTAACTGAGCTTTTAGAAAGCCAGGCATTTTCCTTTGTAAACTAAAGATTGTATAAATAAGAAAGCACTTATTTGGGATTAGAAAATATTCTAGAGTTACGAATGACTCTGTTGAAAGCCTCTTAAAGATATGAATGGTATATGTTATTTTTTCTTTTGTCTATTGACCTGTGATATCTTTAAAGTATTACAAACAAGTAAAGAGAGAAGCTACCAATCTATTATCCTGCATCCAACAAAAGAAATGGAGCATTTTTAAAATTGTAAAATCCTTATTTTTCTAGATAGCCCTGACCAAGAATAAGTGTGCTTTTCTTTTTAATCACGGTCTCATTTTGAAGAAATAATACAACTACACAAGTTAATCCTTTGTAGAGCAAAACTGGTGATGGTCCAGCCAGGCCAGTCACTCAGTATTACCTGTGAATTCTTCTAATTTTTCAAAGTTCTATCTTATTGCATCAATAAAATTGAGAACATCACATATGATTTCATTCCACATCTCTCACAAACTTTCAAATACATTTGAATCCATTTTTCCTCAACTCCTTTTTTTTTTTTTTTATGTCAGAAGATTAAATGTCCCTCCTTCATTTAAGGTAAATTCTTCTTCCACCTATATTTTAGATCCCATTCTATCCATGTCTTTGAAATCTTACTTCTTAGACAATTGGTCCATGGTTAAAACAAGCTAATAATTTGAACCAACTAGTTTTTGCCTCATTGTATCTGTAAGAATACAGTCTTGATAATGCCTTTGCAATATACAATTGAACAAAAAATGTTACCAAAGTAGACAAAAATACTTCCTCTTTTAATATTTAAGTCAAATCACATTCACTTTCCTCTGTATTACAATATCTAGGACTACAGACTTTAGTCTACTTATGAATATTATCAAGAATAACCCTGAGGCTTGAGGTGCCTGGCAAGAGGACCTGACCTTGCATGGAGCCAGTGTAACTGATGGAGGTCAAGACTCTAAACAAAGGTTGTCTGTTTCTTGGAAGATGTGGAGAACTGGCACTCTTTGCTTTATACGGATTTCGTTTACATAACTTTAGAATAATGCAAATTTTCTAGTTAGAACTTGTTTTTATTTTTCAAGCCCTAATTTACAATAACAAAGTCTGAGCTCAACAAAAGTCTGCAAAAAAAGCAAATGTATTTTCAAAAAATGTTTGCTCCACTTAAGATCTGGTGGACTTCTTTCAGTTCCTCAAATAGAAAGGTCTTTTTCCCATGCTATGCTCTATAATGAAGATGCTTTTATTTTTCAATTCTTGGAAAACCTCTATACTAGACCACAGGTATAAGATAATATATTAGGAAACAAAATCTTCAAACTATCATAATTCACCATCACTTTTTTTTTTACCCATGACACCACTTATGATTTCTCCTTCATATTGTATTGCATTTGAAATTGATGATTCAGTATTTGCTGTCTCCTACTTAAATGCAACCTTAATGAGGGCAGAGACTTAAAAACTATGTCTTCTTTTGTACTGTATTTTCAGTGCCTTGAACTAAAACTTGTAGTGTATGGTAATTGCTCAATAAATATTTTTTAATGAATGAATTATGGTATATAATTATAGTATAGTATATAAATATATTATGGTAGAACATCATTCAAGTAATGATTGTGAGTCTGATTTTTTAAAAATAATTACTTCAGCTTCTTTGATGAGAATAGGTTTTAGGGAACCAGAAATGGAAGCAGGTAAACCATTAAGGATGTTATTGGAGAGATACAAAGAGAGGTAATGTAGCTTTGTGCTGGCATGGTAGTTGGGAAGATGGAGAAGAGAGGAGATATTTGGAATATGTTATGAGAGGGAAAGAACCTTAACTTGCTGTGAAGAATAAAAGAACATGAGGAATAAAGAATGAATCCTTTATTTTAGCTAGTGCTACTGAATAACTACTTAAAACCAATTTCTGAAGTGGAATATGAATGAGTAGAGAATTAAGAGTTCTACTTTACACACATTGTGTATAAAATATGAACACTTTTTTTCTCCCTCAGACATCATGCGGGAACGTCAAGTAGACAAATGGATAAATTGGTCTGGAGTGCAGGGGAGGGATGGGAGCTAAAGATATAAATTTGTGAAGTTTGTGCCTGGTTGGTATTTAGCTAATATTCATATCAAATATTGGTCAAGCTTAGCCAGTCAGATTCTTTTAGGTTATTAAACCAATAGTAACAGTTATATTTATCTTAAGGCTATAAAAATTAGTTTTTATATACTTCTATAGTAAGCAGATTCCCTGGAAGTTTCTCTTAAAATATTTTTGATATGTCATCAAGTGGGACTTATAAAAGGTCCAAACTCATAATTTTTCTTTTGAGTTTTAATATATTTTCATAATGTATCTGGATTTAAAATATAAATCCATTATTTTAGGTCAAAATTTTACTGAAAAAAAGTACTTTTTGGCAGGGTTTATTAGGGTTTAAGAACACTAATATCTATAAATCTCAGTGGACTATACACCATGCTTTGACCATAAGAATTTGTACCTCCCCTATTCTTGTCAGATTATTCTAAATTAAAAAATACTGTAGAGTATCAGATATGTTCCATGGACTTACCAAAAGACTTGGAGAACAAAAATGAATACATGATCCTAGCTCATGTTGGCTTAAAAATATGAGCCATTGAGTTCTTTATTATTGCAGTTATAGAATTTTCTTGTTACTGTTGCAATTCCCATTATAAAACTGAAGTACAGATCTCTAAACACAGTATTGGCTTAATAAATGTTCTAATCAATTTGAATGAAAAATTTCCCATATATTCAATTCTATGTGTTCTCCAGCCCAAGTCAACAAGATGAAATACATCTAGGGGTGATCAATCCTATCCTAAGTATCTAAATGAAGAACATGAAGCATTTAGGCTAAAATTCATTCTGCTGGGTTTATTTTTTGATGTACCTATAAGACTGTCAGTCTAAACTATAGCTTCACTAGCATGTTCCAGATGTAACCCCAAGAAGAAAATAATCCTGTGAGATTATGTTTAGGATGAATAATTCAATATAAATTTTGCCAAAATAATATATTAAGTTTAGGCAAATAAATATATTCAAGTTATCATAATTAGTTCACTTAGCAACTATTTTAGGATTAATTTATCCTGGAAGATCCATAATGAGTTATTTTATTATTTTTTTAAGAGATTTTATTTATTTATTTGATAGAGACACAGCGAGAGAGGGAACACAAGTAGGGGGAGTGGGAGAGGCAGGCTCCCCACTGAACAGGGAGCCTGACGTGGGGCTTGATCCCAGAACTCTGGGATCATGACCTGAGCGGAAGGCAGACGCTTAACGACTGAGTGGCCCAGTCACCCCCATAATGAGTTATTTTTATATGGAGATGAAGAAGTGAACTACTTTTAGCTTCAATATTTTGATAGTGAAGAATGCTGGTGCATCAGTGAAGTAAAAAATAAAAAGTGTATAAGTGAACAAATTAAAGATATTTTGTTGAACCAGATGTGCCACGAAGACTCAACTGGTATTGAATACTGTCATTCCTAGAGATAACTCTAGGTAGTACTTTCTGTATAAAGTTGTGAATTGCAGAGCCATCATTATCAGAGTGAAACCAGGACTTCTAATCACAACTGATCGCAGAAGTCACACAATAAAGATTTTGGGGCGCCTGGGTGGCACAGTCGGTTCAGTGTCAGACTCTTGGTTTTGGCTCACGTCATGATTTCAGGGTCTTGAGATCAAGCCCTGAGTCGGGCTCTGCACTCAGCATGGAGTCTGCTTGAGATTCTCTCTCTCTCTCCCTCTGCCCCTCTCTCTAAAGCTCTCTCTTTCTAAAATAAATAAATGAATCTTTTTAAAAAGTCACACAATACAGATTTTCCATATTTCTTAGATCTAGTTTTATTAGCTCATTATGTGGAGAGTAAAAACTTGAGAAGCTCAGAAAAATGATCCCAGAAGAGCCAAACAAAATCTCTGTATCTAGTACACTATATTATAATAAATTCTTTTTACTTACATAGAATATCTTCTTCTTTAAATATGAAAATCTGTAAGTCTGTATGAGTCAAAGCAATGCAAGTTGAGAAAATTACTGGTTCTGCATGCACTAAATTATAGAGGCTACCTGTATATAGAGAATTATCAATGTGGTTGAATATGGTAATTAATCTAAGTGATTAAACATTTTTGGTTCAATGCTTACAGAGAAGCATGATTTTGTATACAAGATAATATGATTTATCTTCTCATTAAGGACATTTTTACACATTATTAAGATGGCAATTTCAATATAATATGAATATTGTCCTGTATTATCAATGTAACATTTTTTTTAAGATTTTATTTATTTGACAGAGAGAGAGAGAGACCACAAGCAGGGGCAGAGACAGAGGGAGAAGCAGGCTCCTCACTGAGCAGGGACCCCGATGTGGGGCTCAATCCCAGGACCCCAGGATCATGACCTGAGCCAAAGGCAGATGCTTAACTGACTGAGCCACCCAGGTGCCCTAATGTAACATTGTTATATGGTAATATAATACAGAGTGTGTCCTATTTAATGTACTGTGTTAATTATATTTTAAGTTAAATTTATTTTAATTTTTAGTTAAATTTATCTTCTATTTGTATATCTACACATACATATATATATATTTATATGTGTAAATGCATACATAGAAATTTATTAATAAATCCTTTACTGCAAAATTTTGCATAAATGGTACACATGAGCAAAATTAGAATTTTTTTCTTTTTCTGTAAAATGACTATTTTTCTGTGTCCAGATAACAAATGCTCTTTTTGTTTACCAATCTATTCTGTTAAACTTGATCTTGATGTATTTTAACAAAATTCCTTTTTTAAATGTTCCTATTCATCTTTGCTTCTTGTTGAAATGTGTCTTTAAAACACAGTATTCTATTTATCTCTTGTTTCCTTTGGCAATAGTCAATTTTGCCTTTCTCAAATTTAGGTCCCCAAATAGGAATAATAGAACTGTTGAGATCTTTTTATGTATAATCAATTTTTGGGTCCTGGAAAGGCCCCCAGATATCACATTTATTCCTTTATTTTACTCAAAGAAGTAGGGTAGGAATAATAAAAATAATCAAGTTTGTTTGTCAGCCTCAAAATTTGATTATTTCACACTACTGTGAGAATACTTTGTTTACCGAACTTAAAAGAACTGATAAATCTAGAAGAAAGTACATCCTCCTAGATTTATTACGTATAAGCTAAGTATTATATTGTGAATATGTTACAATGATTGTAAATAAGGATTAAAAAAAAAAGCTTAAAAAAAGGACACTCATGTTTAAGCACAAAGACTGGTATTATAATTATTTATAAAAAGCTGTTGTTTCTAGGACCCTAGTTTAAAGTACTCTTGTTGATTGAAGGCATTTAGAGTTATATTAAAGTCCTCCTATTTGACTCTTGTTAACATAGCAATCCACCACTGTAACATGATGAACCCAGAAGTGCTCCTTCCTCTACGTAACAAAACTCCCCAGTGGTTTAATCTCTGCTAGAAAATGTTCTATGCTTTACACAGGCCTTTTGTAATTTCCTTGGATAATCCTGATTTAATTTTATTTTATAGTGGTTTACACTTAAAAACAAAAACTTGAAATTATCAAGCAAGCTATCCAATTACAGATTTAAATTCAATCTTAGAACATGAACCACTTCCTGAATTTAAATTAATCCACACGACTGAGTTAATTATCCTCATCTGTGCCTTCCACGTTAAAAAAAAGATAAAGATCAACATTTAAACAAATAATGATCATGTTCTAGTATGCCTGGTCATTATTTGCTTATTTTAAGAAGTACCTTTCACTGAGAATGTTATTAAATACCTTTGTAAGGCTTTACTTTTTACTTAAAAATTATTGTTCTTATCCTCCATCTTCAGTGAAAAGTAGGAGAACAAATGGAATTAAAAAACCGAAAAGTGGCAAAGCTCTCAGAGACTCTAGAACTTCCATGGCCAAAGGAATTGCCATAAGCCCAGATGATACACAGGATACAGACTCTCCCTTATAGATTAATAACAGGCTGCCCCATATAGTAGGTACTTCCGTATTATGAACAGATATAACTAGATACAACCAGACTTATTAAATGGGTACAAACAGTTTTTCTAAAATAGTCACTCAACACATCCTTTCATAACATGAACATGGAAATTTAGTCTTCTCAAAGAAACACTATAAAAAAATCCATCCCTGTCTTTTGAAGGAAAGGATCTAACCCGGTACCATAACAACTAGCATTGTAGTAAAACTCCAAAGTTGGTCCTTGGATTCATGTTTCCCACTTAAGAACACAGACAACATCTTCTCTTGACCCCCGGATATCATCTTGTTCTGATCACTGGTATCCACTTCACTGGGGGACTTTAAATTGTAGATTCTTAAGTGTCCTCTAAAAAGAGGCAGCCACAGGGAGTAGAACGCTTCCACACAAGCTGATAGAATAAAATTAATTTTTTGATTCCCCACCATCCTATTTCTTTCTGTTTTCTCTTTTCTAATCTTGCCTACTATTGTATTTTAACACCCCCTACTGACTGATTTCCCAACAATCTCCCCCAGGGGGTCTTTCTCCATCTTTTTACTGTTGACACACTGTGGCCTTCTGTCACTCAAGGAAAAACAAAATTTTCTTATGCATTTTCTGACCATAGCTACCACTTTGAATGAACTGACTGGCAGGCCTATCATTCCCCATCTGTTCCTGCTGTCAAGCATCCAATAGCTGTTTCTTTAAAATATGCATTCTCAACAGGGGTGACACCTCTAAGAGAGCAAAAATAAGTTCTTATGGGTTGAAAATGTCTTACTTTTTTATGTATAAGCATGGTTATACATACAGTGCATAAACAGGTATATAGAATATCTAAGTCTACAGTATTAAAATTTCTTGGGTATGACAATTAGAAACAAAATGCCCAAAAGGGCTCCTTAGGGGAACAAAATTGAAGAAAGATTGAGAAACATTGTGAAAATATTTCAAAAGGTAGGTTTTCTTTTGCAGGTCTTGTCTGGTACTTAAACTACCCTTACATTATTAATTGTAACTAATCTTGTGAAAATTGGGCCTTGAGTCCCCCACCCGGTCCCCAACAGAGTGCTTCTATTGAGGTCATTGTATTTTTAGCAGCTAAATCCAGTCCATTGGAAGTATACTAATTTCAGAACTATCATTAGTAAAATAGTGTCTCTTCTGGTTTCTCAGAGACATTCCAGGAATGATTTGATTCTACTCAGAAAATGTGACTGCCTTAAGGGACCAATGATTGAGTCACTCCTGTTAGAATGAATGATACTTATATTATCAATAGGGACTGTGCCCATCTAGGGGCTACTACTGCTCACATGGACATCACTTCTGCTCTTCAAACTCAACAAGGGGCTCCTGGGTGGCTCGGTCGGTTGGGCATCTACCTTTGGCTCAGGGCATGATCCCAGGGTTCTGGGATGGAGTCCCACATTGGGCTCCTTGCTCAGTGGGGAGCCTGCTTCTCCCTCTCCCTCTGCCTGCAGCTCTCCCTGCTTGTGCTCTCTCTGCCAAATAAATAAAATCTATTTTAAAAAAAACCAAAAACAAAACCTCAACCAACCATTTTAAATTCACAATCAAATTTAGCATGGCCTATGATTTCCTCTTAAGGAACTCCCAATGCGGGGGGTGTTGTACCATAACAAATCTTCCTTCTGTACCTCATAAATACAGTCAAGTAAACAGCCCATGACTAAGCTAACAGAAAAAGCCACCTGGCTCTCTGAAACTGACCTAGAAGGATATTGAGACACGTTTTAATGGTATGGGTTTAGTTTTCTAGGTTCCTGCTTTGTTATCTATTTCAACAACTATTACAGTTTTGCTGTTGGCAGATGTCTGTGTTGGCAGTTGACTGCATTTTATCCAGTGTTGTAGATTCCACCGCACATCCATTATTACATCACACGATTCCACAACTTATAACAACGACATGAAGGAGTAACTCTCATTTGATGGCAAACAACATTCTCTAGAAAATCTCCTGATTCGCAGAATTTCAGCAATTGTGAAGACCTGGGTATCACAGATTCATGTCCTATGGCTTGAATTCATCTGCCTTTAACCAAAAGCAGGGGATTAAGATAGAATAAAGCATCCCTGATGACTCTTAGCTGGTGTTCCTGCTGAACATAATAATTTTAGAGAATACAAACATTACCCAAGATCGCTCTGGGATCATGTCGAAGTGAGACAAAAGCAAGGCCACTCCTACTCATAGTACAGACACAGACCAGAACCTTGTGCAAACTACAAAAATAATCAAGTATCTCCCTCTCTCAGAGACATATGTGACTCCAGCTTCTTTCTCAATACAGCTCAGGTCTTGCTACGTTCTTCCTGCCTTCTACATTACAACTACTGAAAAACCTTCAGCAATTACACAGGGTTACACAAGTGAAAGGAATCTCCAAAGAGCATACCTAAATAGAGTTTTTGATAAAGACAAAAGATCTGTGTCCACAGGAGAAAGAAAACACAGGCAAATATCACCAAGGTCCTAGATACCCCTGCACACGATCCAGGGTCCTCTTCCTTTCACACAGACATGCTTTGTGTCTGGAACATGAACTCCTATGATGTGCGTATGACATCTTGGTCTCAGGGAAATCAAGGGACAAGTCTATTGAGGGGTCTTTTATCGCCCACTGGTCGCAGAGCAAAACCTGCCTCTGAAACCAGGTTAACCCAATACAGAACATCAATCTGTACATTTTCAGTGAAAAATGGAGTCGAGCTGATGGAGGGCACATGCGTGTGCTTTTTTGGCATGTTAAGCCTCACATAATAAATTATTAACTAGCGCATTTATGCAGGCACACCTGGAGACAATCATAGAGCTACCATGAAACAGCTGCAAGTTAGCCCTATCCCTCTACAATACTCAGTAATCAAATTGCCCTGTGGACCAAAGTGCTAGTTTCTGAAAGCATTCAATCCAGAGCAAGACCATGCTTGGACCCTCCCCCAAATCACCTAGCACAAGGCCAAATCCTATAACAAGCTCTTCCTAATACTCCCCTACTAAAACATTCCACTGTGAAAGATAAAGTTGACTTACAGTTGAACTGGACAAGAAAAGCGATAGCCTATCTCTGAGGACTGTTGGTTGTCTGTCTTTGACTCTTGGCAAAGATAAGCACAGTGAGATTTATGACGCGCTGTTTAAACTTCAAAACTCCCATGGTGACCCCTAGGGCTAAGTTTGTTGATGGTTTTCAACTGGCCACAACCAATTAGGCAGCCGGACTATAATGTGGCCAATGGGGAATAAAAACCCAGATGAGAACTTCTGTCCTGAGCTTTCCCAGAACTACAGTTCTTTACATAGATATTGATAGTTCAGTTTAGAAACAGAATGCAAACTATGTGTGAATAAGAACCCTGGGGTGACTGCGCTCGGAAGTCTCCAGGATCCCAAATGTTTGCTTACATACTCTTTCTCTGGCTGCCTTGCATCTCTGCCTTTTATGTAAAGGGCTTATGTAAGTAGGCTCTGTGGAGTCTTGGAATTGCTCAAATATCCAAACTGTCAAAAACCTTGCACCCCCGTGGATTCCTATGGTGTGGGTATCCCTTGCTGCAGCACACCATCAACCCAGCCCTAAGTCTGATTTGTTCTTGTCTTAAGCTGGCAGACATCGATTCGGGAAATCAAGGTAGAAGTCTCACCACTAAGGTAGACAGGCATAGTTTGTATCAGGGGAAAACAAAGATCTATACTACATTTTACCTTTTTTTTTTTAAAGATTTTATTTATTTATTTGAGAGAGAGAATGAGATAGAGAGCATGAGAGGGGGGAGGGTCAGAGGGAGAGGCAGACTCCCTGCCGAGCAGGGAGCCCGATGCGGGACCCAATCCTGGGACTCCAGGATCATGACCTGAGCCGAAGGCAGTCGCTTAACCAACTGAGCCACCCAGGCGCCCCCCCCCTTTTTTTTTTTAAAGATTTGTTTGTTTATTTATTTTAGAGAGAGAGAGAGCAAACACATAAGCACAGGGCAGAGGGGCACAGGAGAGGGACAGAAAGTCTCAAGCATGGAGTGTGGAGTGCTCTGTGGGGCTCCATCTCATGACCCTAAGATCCCAACCTAAGCCAAAACCAAGAATCAGAGCTTAACCTACTGCACCACCCAGGCGCCCCTACATTTTACTTTTTGAACAAAACATTTGGAGAGAAAACAGATGGAGCCATAGTATATGGCTATGTTTAGAAGAGTACAGTAATGTATCATCATATGTATAAAAGAAGGCCTAGAAAAATGTTTGGGGTTAGGGCTAAGGAGAACTGAATTGCTCTGCATTAAAAAAAAAAAAAAAAGTGTTAAATTTTTTTCTTCTTTCTTGTTCCCAAAAGACAGTAAATTGGACAGCTGGAAATGGTGCAGCAATCTAGCTAGCTAGTGGCTAGAGATGAAGTATAAATGTAGCCAAAAAACTATTCTCTTCCAGAACCCTCAAAATATGAAGAAGAATAAAAAACAAAAACAGAAAACTTGCATGAATATGGAAACTAGAGACAGTGTCTTCCATGTATAAATGAGATATAGTGCAGGAGGGTAAAAAAAAAAAAAATTGATGCAAAAGGGAAGATCTTGATCTGATGGTCTCTATTTAGAAGAGCAGTAAGGCCAGGGGAAATGTTTACAAGACTCTTCCATAAAATTCCACTAATACTCCTTTATTTTAGGATAAAGAGCAAGTAGGTCTGTCTTTGGATTTAGCTGACACAAACTGAAAGTCAGCATATAATTAAATCTCTCTCTTAAGAGAGACCGATGCCTAGTAATAGCCTAGTTTCTTTTGGAAACTCCTCCCACAGGTTGTCATGGGGAGTTTTTGACCCTACCAGGTGTGTTCTGAACAGTTGGGGCAGCGTTTCTCCATCAGGCGGGGCGGTACCTGATATGCAAATGCATTATAATGAGTCTAGGGGTTACCCTGGGACAGAGGTGGAAGAAGAGAGCGCATGTTCTGCACCTGTGGTTTTTGATCTGTCAGGCCGAGGTCTTGGAAGGTGCAAGGTAAGGTGTTGAGTTCCCGGGCTTATAAGGTGTAGTTTATTTATCACCGTCGTCCTTGCCTCCGCTCGTTTCTCTATCATTCCCCTTCAGGGACTTGGGACTCTGCCTCGGGGCCTTCCTTCCACTGCTCCTGACTAGCTTCTATCTAACCGATTCAAGAAAGTATAGCAGATAATATCTTAACTGCAAAAGAAAAATCACCATTTGACACGCTTCCTCTTGCCTGATACCTTTGGTTCCCTTGCCTCGAAGAGCAGCGCCCTTTGTGGTTTTCCTTTTTCTCATTAGTGTCTTATCCACAGTCTTTGTTGATTCTTCTACTTCCATTGTTCAGGACCAGAGCGAGGTCCTGGCCTCTTCTCTTCCCTGTAAACGTTCCCTTTCTCAATGGTCTCATTTAGTTCCTTAGCTTTATACGCTAATAACCCCCGTATTTCTGGTTGCAGCCCAGAGCCCTCTCCCTAATGCAAAAGGTGTGTATTGAGTTACATACTAGGAATCTTTAGTTGTAAATCTAAGGAGCATCTGGGTCCCACCTGTCCAAAACGGAACTCTTAATCTACCCCAAATCTGCTTCTGCTCAAAGCCTTTCCCCATCTCACTTGATATCAAATCTCCTTTCTATGCCCTGGCCATAAAATCTGGAGTCATTCCCAACTGTCCTCTATCTCTCACATCCCATACCAATCTTCCAGAAACCTTATTAATTTCGCTTTTAAAATATATCCAGAGTCTAAGCCCTTCTCACCACCCCCACTGCAGTCACCCTGCTCTGAGCCACCATCTTTACCTTCCTACGTTATCACAGCTCTGCAGTACCTGTCCCCTTGCTTCTGTCTTTGCCCTCCATAGTCTTTTGTCAATACAGAGATCACACTGAACACTTAAAACTAAAAATGGAAACCAGATCAAGCCCTTACTGTGCTCTAAACCCCACAGTCACTTCCCATTTCCCACAGAGGAAAAGCCAAACTCCTTACAATGACCTACAGGTTTTACGTGATCTTACCTTGTTATCTTGCTGACACCAGTTCATTGACTTACCTCTAGCCTTCTTGCTGTTCCTGGAACATGAACTTTTGTTTTTCACTGGCTCTTCCTTTTACCTGGCTTTTACCCGGATCTGCTTTCACTGTGATAGTCTCTTGCCTAAATGTCTTATCTCCTATTGTCTTCAAGGTTATGCTCAATATATCTGACCTTGGCCATCTTATTTAGTAGAGCAGTCTACACCACCACCATCCCTCAAATCCATCACCCTTTGTTTCCTTTTTTCCTTCTTTATTATTTATTACCTTTTACACACTTACTTATTTTTTTGCTATACTGAATATAATGGAATGGAAACTCAACGAGGTCTGGGATCTTTCTCTTACTGTGTTCACTGACATAACCCACGTGACAAAAATTGGCAGGCTTCTAGGTCGGCCACTATTTCTTCAATGAATAATTGATTCTGAACTTTAATGTACCACAGTGTAGATTAAGAATATCTACAGAAATGTTTTAAAATATATGTGGAATGTGTAGAATCAAAATTACAGTGGGAAGCTTTGTCATACCAGACTCCTTATTCCATAGATTCACTTGACTAAAGACTCATTAGGATATAACAGACTATAGTACAAATAATAGGGCAGATTCATGAGCTTTTTAAATTATGCATCTCAGAGAATACACCATTTCTTTTTCAAAAAATACAAAGCATAAAGTTAAATATATTGTCATTATTTTAGAAACCACTAAAACATTTTAAACAAAAACCTCAATGCCTGGAAAAAAGGAGATCACTCTTCTAAATAATTCTTGAACTGAAGAGAATTTCAAACAATAACTACAGAGTATTTATAATAAAGGATATTGACAGCATTACATAATCCTAAGTGTAGGATTGGGGCCACCTTCCTATCCAGAAAGAATATCATTGTCTTGAGTGCTCTTATTATTGGTAGATAAATTAAGTATCCAAGAGTTTTACTCACTTATTCAAGATTATACAATTCTTGTGGCTGGATTAGGACTTGAACCCATTTATTTTCTCATTTGCATGACCTATATGACATTTCTGTTTAGAAAAGATTTTTAGAAAAAAAATAATAGCTCACCAACAGTCTCTCAGAGCCTCTATCTCATCTCTGAAGCAAACAAAACATAAAAAGTAAGACATGACTTGGGGCTGATATTAAAAATCATATAGTGTCCACATGTAATACCGAGAGACAATATTTTACAGATTGAAACATTTTGTTGAAAATGTATCTATGGTAATAGCATAAACAATTAGGATAGGAACTCCTTTAGACCAAGAATTTTTTTTTTAATTGAGGAAGGAAGGGGTTCTAAAGACATTTTGGGAAAATTTGGATGCAAAATATTTCTTAGAATATACATTGAATAATTTTTAATTTGTATAGATCAATTTCTCTGTGCAACTTACTTTCAAATCATTCAGAAAAGAGGGTAATAAAAAGCAAAAGAGAGGTAAAGTTCATATGGAAAAGTTGTAATAAGTATTAGATCTAGGTAAGGAAAAATACTGGTGTTTATTGAACTTTTTTTTTTAAATGTGACACTTTCCCTCTATAAACTGCACTTTTATTTTATTTTTTTTAAAGATTTTATTTATTTAGGAGAGAGAGCAAGAGAGGCAGAGCATGAGCAGAGGGAGGAGTGAGGGAGAGGGACAAGCAGACTCTGTGCTCAGCCCAGAGCCCAACCAGATTCCAGGACCCTGAGGTCATGCCCTGAGCGGAAATCAAAAGTCAGAGGCTTAAGCTACTGAGTTACCCAGGCGCCCCCAAAACTGCACTTTTAAAGTTGCAGTTAAACATGATGGTCACAAGGTGGCGATAGACTCACTTTTGAATTTATTTAGGGACACTCCTTCAGTGAAAGGAGCATCCAGAAAAGAATACTTTTTAAACACAACATCTTCAACTGGAGAAATGTGTAAAAATCTCGGGAGGTAAGAATCCCTGAGAAAATTCACACTTAAAATTGAGTAGTTAACATTCACATGGGCATGCTGGAAAGTAGAAGGACACAGAAAAAGGAAGAAGCAAGGACTGATTGGGAGAAATCTAGTATTTAGTCCTGGCTCAATTAATGCTTAATTTGTGACCTTACCCAAGTCAACTATAAGTAGCTTTCACATGTAAAATGAAAAAAAAAAAAAAGACTCTGGGATCTTTCATTTTCTTTCCAGCTGTAAAAACAATCTTTTCCCTTTTTGGTTCAACTTGAATATGGTAAGTCTCTAATAATGAATTCTTTCTTCTTAGTCCTCAGAGACATTGACCCTGGAAGCAAATGCCTGATAAACTCAACTGACATTCTGTTGCTGTGACAAGTTTCCTATGGAGAAAGAAACATAGTTCCTCTTAAGATATATACAAATATGATTGGAGATGCCATAAAATATTCCTGTGCACTGTATCTGTTTGTAGCACATGGATAGGTGTTTCTGAAAACATATATACAATTACTCCTCTTCTGCTCCTATGCATTGCCATCCCATATGTAAGCAAGGTGGAGAGAGTAAAGCAACAAGGCTATGAGGGATGAAGAGGCAGTGGGCAATAGGACATATGATAAAGATCTGGAAAGATTTAAATGATAAATTCTTTGATGCGAAAAGGAAATAGAGTTGGTTCTGAATAAATTATCCTGTGAATTTCATCTTTCCCATACTGCACCAATTCATCTTGTTCATGACCCTTGCTAACTTTCTGACATGCCATACCCAGGAGGCTGGTGTCTTTTTACTGTTTTCTGGTAGCTTCCAAAGCAACCAGAGCTTCCCTCTTTTACCATATCCACTGTTATCAAAGTATTTGCAACTCTTTTCCACCTCAAAACCAAAGTCCATTCCATAGGAAAAACAAATTTTCAAACCGATTGACAAATTTTATTGATTAACAGTCCCTTTTATCTACCCCCCTTCTAATTTGGGGGGATAAAGTCATAGAATTGTTGAATCCTTCCATTGGAAAACGTCTTTGTGGACATTTAGTACCAATATCCCAATTAATAGAAGAAATTTCTGCACATACTGTGTGAAGTATGGTACAACCAGAAATCATTTTAAAGGGTTATATGTAAATTGATCAAAAAGAAATAGCACCAGTTCTGGTTCTCTGTCCCTCCATTGTACCCATGCCCTTTGTAATGGAACTTGGCACCTCTTCTAATTAAGATCAGAAGTCTACTACCCCTGCTCCCTGAATCTGGGCTAGTTTTTTGACTTGATTGGTCCTACAGATGTGGGGAGAGTGACAGAGTCCACTTGGAAACCTAAGCCCCTCTACCTCTTGGAACTCTCCCAGCTACCATCTGAATAACTTGAGTTAACCTGATGGAGAATAAGAAATGCCTGGACCTGCTAGCCAAGTGGGCAGTGAGCCAACTGCCCCACAGGTGACTAAGGTCCCCCTAGCCCAGTCAGCCTTCAGCTGGTTGGTCAGCAGCCCACAGATGCATGACTGAGCCCAGACAACATCAGCTGAACTAGTTTCAGTAGAAAGTTCCAGCTAACCCATGGTCTCATAAGCAAAACTAAATCATTGTGTTTCAATCCACTGAGTTTTGAGGTGATCTGTCATGTTGGAAAACTTAACTGACTCAGGTAACAAGTACAATTGTACTTGTACTTATCGTTTCTATTATAAATCAATTTTAGCATTATATAATTCCATTAATTAAATCTGAAAAATTTAATAATAATTTGCTGCCGACTTGTTTGCTCTGATTTGATTGGTTAGAAATTTTGGATATTATTTTGGTTTGTTTTAGCAATTTTTCCTTTGGGTTGCTTTTGTCTGTCTCTGTCTGATAACTGCAATGGATGTTAATTCAGGGAAGAATACTGATAAGCCAGAAGCAGCTCAATTATACGTTAAATAGTGTGAGAATTTTAAAATAAATACAGTGAAAGACTCTAAAGACCGTATTTGTCTTAGCATAATAACAAAATTGAGAGAGAAGGGAATTGATAATATATTTAACACAAAGCATATGACCAAGACTGAAAATGCAATAAAGTTTCACAGAAAACAGCATCTCCTGCAGCTGAAACAATCACAAGTCACTTTATAGAAGGTAGTCTTAATTTGAGTCTTAGAAATATTCAAAGTTCCCAACAGGTACAGAGGAAAGAAGGGCATTCACTCAGAAAAACAGCACAAACAAAGGCATCTCATCCCATATAGCAGCTCCTGAAACATCATTTTTTTTAAAGATTTAATTTATTTATTTATTTGAGAGAGAGAGAATGCACGGGTGCATACACACACAGTGGGGGGAGGGGCAGAGGGAGATGGAGAAGCAGGCTCCCCGCTGAGCAAGGACCCCCCCCCCCAAAGTGGGACTCCATCCCAGGACCCTGGGATCATGACCTGAGCGGAAGGCAGATGTTTAACTGAATGAGCCACCCAGGTGCCCCCGAAACATCGTTTTATTAACTACTTACAATTTCCTACAAAATAAACTCTGACAGAGAATATTTATTCTTCTTTTTAAATCATCGTTCATTCAGTATTCACTGAGTACCTGCCATGTGCCTGACATCTTTCTAGGTTCTTGGGACACATCAGTGAAGAAACAGAGATCATTGTGATTGAGGAGCTTGCATTCTGGATCCACCCCTCCATTGCTGGTTGGGCAAAATCACTTCATGTACAAATGAATCATTAATTTAAATCATCCTATATTTGCATTAGCACCAGACAGGAAGTTGAAATAATATAGTAATAATTGAATACTGCCTTTCGTGCTTTCAGCCTGAAAATCATTACTAATGAATAAAAATATCTGAATAAAAACTTGGAGAAGAACACAAGCTCTCTGGAGAGCAATTTAAGTCAGAATTGGATTACATTTAGAGAGTATGCTTACTGAATGTCTTTGCTTGGGAATTTGTAGCCATGTAGCGCTTACCTATTTCCTAAAGTTATTGAATATTGAAAATTTCCCGTGAATCACAAATGATAAATCCAAAGCACACTCTAAGTATGCAGCATTCAAATGTTTGTTTTGAAAGGGCCCCATTAGATTGTGTTGGGATAGATGGAGAGGTAGGTATGCAACTGACTTCATATACCTGGGAGATCAGATTTGGGTTCTAGCTCTATCAGTGGGTCACTTCCTAAATGTTGACAAGTCATTCTCTGCTGCTTGTATTTTTTTAAAAAGATTTTATTTATTTGACAGAGAGAGACACAGCAAGAGAGGGAACACAAGCAGGGGGAGTGGGAGAGGGAGAAGCAGGCTTCCTGTGGAGCAGGGAGCCCCATGCGGGGCTCGATCCCAGGACCCTGGGACCATGACCTGAGCCGAAGGCAGATGTTTAACCAACTGAGCCACCCAGGTGCCCCATGTGCTTCTTGTATTATTATTTGAAAAATGGTCTTTTAGAAAAACTATTCTTGTACCTCAGCCACCCTGCTGAGGTTCAAGGCAATAGTCATAATCAATAGCTACGAATGTTGGTGAGGAGCACTTTGCTTGGAGATAACACCAGTCCCAAGCACCATCTCACTCCAACTGCATTAGAGACCCCAAGCAAGAATCATCTCGGGAAGCCCATTCAATCAACACATTTGATTGTACAATAATTTTTTGTGCAGGAAATACTTATGGAGAACCTACTATGTGCCAGAATGACGCATTGGTTAATAATACTACATAGGTCCTTCCTCTCGTGGAGCTCATAATTTTTTTTTTTTTAAAGATTTTGAGAGAGAGTTATTTGTTTTGAGAGTGAGAGTTAGAGCATGCAAGAATGGGGGCAGAGGGAGAGGGAGAGAGAATCCTCAAGTGGACTCCCTGCTGAGCACAGAACCCCACGCCGGGCTCGATCCCAGAACCCTGGGAATTATAACCTGAGCCGAGATCAAGAGTTGGCCTAACAAAATAAGAACAATAACAAAACAATAAACAGATAAACAAAATAATTACCCCATTTCCTATGTTATGAGGGAAATAAGGTTTTGCAATGGGACAAAATGGATAAACCTCTTCTGATATTTATTGTTTGTGTCATTTCTCCGTTGACAAAATTCTTTTTAAAAATTTTTTAAATTTGAGTATAGTTGACACACAACATTAGTTTCAGGTGTTTTTCCCTTTGTTCTATTTTGCTTGGTTGGAACAGAACAAGCATAGCCAGGAAACGACAACCCAAACCAAGTATGTCCACAAGGTGGCAGAACGGAGTCCACAGCAAAAAACGGAAGTACAAGGGCAGGTTACCTAAAAAGGAAAAGAATCTTGTGACTGGCTGCCTACACATCTGGGCATTGGAAACAATGACTTCTTAAAAAGCTAGGCTAATGCATCAAGAATATCTTATATTTAATTCTTTTCCACCATAAGGGTTTTTCCACGAGAACTGTTTTTTTAAAAACATTTTAAAATTTAAATTCAGTGAATTAACATATAATGTATTATTGGTTTCAGAAGTACAGGCCTGTGATTCATCAGTCTTATATGATACCACAAGAACTACTTTTTATCACGCACTGCGCCTATCAAAGGCTGCTGTGGAATGAGCAGACAGGAAGTAAAACAGAAGCAAATGGATTTCAAATCCAAGCACATGGCATAGAAAATAAACAGAAGGAATCTCCCTGGTCCAGCCTCAAGGTCAATCTACAGCAGCATGAATAGACTGTACTGTGCCATTACTCAGCTTAGCTCACTGTATTAAAACGAGTCAGGGACTTCCTTTCCTTCCTTTCATTGTTCTGTCTTGGTACTCGTGCAATGTCAGCCAGGAGAGCAGTGGAACCAGCCTGAGAAACATAAAAGCAACTTATTACAATATAGCAAAGAAGAATTGTAATTATATTTCAGAAAAGTAAAGAGAAATAAATTTACAAATTGTGAGAGACAGAAGCTTGAGGAAACATTCAGAAAGGAATTAACATTTGATTTAAACCATCCACAACTTCTCCGGTTTTTCTAGTCAAAGCATAAAAATGTGTGAAAAGAGAACCTCACACTCATGGGACAACATGTATTAAACAATGAAATCATACAATGTCAGGAGGTGTTTGGAGATCGGTAAGGAGCCTGCACAAGGAGCGTATGGGCCACTTAGAGGAAATGTAGATGGCAGATCTTGAATGACGTAGCAAGGATTTCTTTTGACATGTTTTAGAGTTGCGGTTAGTTTGTCAATAAACATTGACTCAAATACTGTAGATCTAATATTTTTTAATCCGCTTAGAATATGGTTAGACATGCTTTCCTCAGGGAGCTGCGGAAACTTTATAGTTTGAGTCTCAAAGATGATCTCCAGTGTCCTATCCACTGGTAAATTTAATTGATCATCTAATACTGCAATAGCAAATCCTTGTGACAGAACCTAACTTCTTGGAGTCAGTTTCATTGTAAAACACTCTTACAGTTGTGTCCCTTAGGGCCACTTCATTTGGGATCTAACAAGTATAGGAGAAGGAACAGGTCCATGTTTGGAACGAATTCTGGATTAACTGGATGGATTTAGAGAGCTGTATCCTGATTCGCTTTAGAAGGTTGCATTGAACATTATTTCAAGGGGTGGACATGTACACTGTCAATTATGGAAACACTTTTTTTTTCAGATTTCTGTTCTTTATAGGTCTCTTCCTCAAAAGTGCCAAACAGTTCAAAATCTCACTGTTATCATATACTGTTCATAATGATGTTCTTGTCTAGAATGTCTCCCTAAGTAATTTATTTCCTAACACAAATGAATTATACTTTGGGTTTTGACATAGTCAAAATTGTATATTAACAAGTATTATAAATCATCATGAAAACAGAAATTGAAATGTTATTTTGGTCACTATAGTATGTACCCAAATTTATATAATTCAAATTGGCATTGAATGATCAGAGTAAGTAGATAATCTGTTTTTCAGAAATTTTATTATAAGCCTCCAGTATTATTATTTATTTGATCTCCATAGAAGATGTGGCATGTTTTTAAAAAAGTGAACACTCATGATATTTATCTGAATAAACATTTCTCTTTTGTTGAAAAAACACTTATTTTCCATTAAATAATGGAAAACTTAATTACATATTTCCTACAGCTTGTATGTGAGCCATAGAAAGGAGACATAGAAGGAAAATAGAGAAGTAATGAGAAAAAATGGGAAGAACATTGGAATGGCGGGAAGGGTTTAGATCCCTTCCCAAGATCCTTTGGTTATGAGATTCTGACACCAGAGTCAAGAGAATGGGCTTAGGTCAATGTTCTGCCACAATCCAGTTGTGTAATAATATGAAAAATCATAGACTATGAAATATTCACGGGACTTTAGAGATCTTTTACTAAAACTTTTCTAGAGGTGAGCTAAGGCATAGAGGGGATCAATGAAGGCCACACATATATGCCAGGACTGGAAACCATTCCTCTCAGCTGCTCTGGGCTTCTTTCCATAGAACATGTTAAAATGATACATATTTTCCCTATGTATTTGTTTCCTCATTGATTTAATGAGTAGATTAGACATGAACTTCTGTAAGATTCACAATAGTTTTAGAATTCTCAGTATTGGTTCACTTTGTGCTATTAAATATACATTAGGCCAGTTTAACTGTATATATAGTTAAAATTGCAGAGACCTATAATGGAAAGTAAAGAAATTGAGAGGAGATGTATAGTCAAGAGTCAGAACATACTTTATTTCTGACAGGTTTTAATTCTTTTTGGCAGATCCATCGATTTTCTGTGTCACAGTCCTCAGAAATAATTCTTGTTGGTGAGATGGAAACACAGCTCTTTTCTTGAGTATAACCAGTAATTTGTAATCTGTGGAGCAAAAGAAAAAACTTCCTTAGTGTTTGTGATTTTCTCACATAATTAATTCCCTTCATCTAGCCAGTGTCTCCTACAACTTTCAGGAAACAACGGGATGCTAAATTATTAAGTATAGCGTAAGTACACTGTCAAACATAAAATGGTATAAACACTTAAAAAAAGATTTTTATTTATTTACTTATTTATTTTTAAATTTTATTTTATTATGTTATGTTACTTAGTTTTATTTAGAGCACAACTAGGGGGAGGAGCAGAGGGAGAGGGAGAGCGAGACTCCCAAGTAAACTCTGCTGAGTGTGGAGCCAGATGTGGGACTCGACTCTGGGCTGGACACGGGGCTCGACCCCATGACCCTGAGATCTGAGCCACCTAGGCATCCTGGAATAGCTATATAAGTCTCTGGAACTCGCCAGTTCATCTTCACTGGAAAAGCATCCTCTGACAAGAAGCTTCGTAATAACATATGCAAAGAAGACAAGCTTTGGAAACTGGGATTCTCTTCTTAATCTTATTCTATCATTGACATATCATGTGAAAAGTTTCTTTACCAAACTTCAATTTTCTTAAATATACAGGATATAACCACTAATATTTGGGGGAGACATTGAGATGGCACATGTGAAAGTATGACAATGCTTAAATGGTGTATGTGCTCAGTAAACATTAAGTACACAGTGAGTGATGGGCATACAGGGTGTATAGACTTTGGACACAGCTAGGAAAAGAGGCTTCGTTTGTGTGCTATGTGGTCAGAAGTTTCCTTTTTTTTCCACTCCAAGCAGAGGTTGGTAGGTGTCTGCTTCAATATGCCATTAATTCCAACAGGTGTGAGGCTTGTGGCTCACTGAGGGTGAGGGTAGGAGTAAAATCAACAACAGAATAGGCAACATTAGGGCCAGGTGCCGGGATGGGGTGAGTTCAAGACTCATGTGTTTCAAACCAAGTGGAGTGGTGGTTGTGGACAGGGTTCTGTCACAGCTTTTCTTTGTTACTTCATTGCATTTCTTCATGCAGCCCCTTGGGCCTGAGCAGCCAATCTGATTCCTCCCTAGTGTCTGACACTCTTGTCAAATTATGAACTTCTCTCAACTAGGCTATTGCCGAAGCCTGCCATGTTTTACCTCTTTACCCTTTTGATCCCTTCTTCAGCTTTCAAGATAACTTTTTTAATGCTCAGATGGCCAGGTCAATGATTGTCTTTCCAAAAGGCCCTCAATCTCAGCCTGGTTCTCTAAACTTATCTCATTTAATCCCTAAACAGTCCTGAGAGAAAAATTATTATCACCCTCTATTTTTCTCCTTACCAGCAAGCCAGGCTGACAGTTAAAATGAAAGCAGAATCTGATACCCTTTCTACTATAACCCGACACCTTCCAGGGTTATCTGATCACTGCCATCTTAATCAAAGCATCATTTTTATCCCAGAGTAAAATGGAATGTTCAGCTGAATTTAATCCATCCACTTTACCTATATTTCTGCTCACAGACACTTCAGGGTTTTCCAATTTTATTATGAACCTCAGTAAAATAAGTATACACACATACTAAATTGAATCAACCAAAATTAACCTTTATTATGCATGAAAAAATAAAAATACGTCAATATCAAATTTTCATTTATATGTAAATAAAGTATAGAAAATAATACCCAGAAAGCATATAAAAAATGAGGATAGATTTGTGTGTGTGTGTCTGTGTTGTATGTGTGTGATATATGTGTAGAGTACGTGTGGTGTATATGTGTGTTGTGTATGTGTAGTGAGTATGTTTTGTGTGATGTGTGTGTGGTGTATGTGGGTATTGTTTTTGGTGTGTTCTGCTGTGTGTGTTTGTGTTTGTGGTGTACATGTGGTGTGAGGATAGATTTTATTTAACAGAAGGAGTATACTTGCCTTTTCATAAGTTTATTCTACTCCAGAACACTTATTTTATTTATTTATTCATTTATTTATTTTAAATTTATTTATTTCAGAGAGAGTGAGAGAGAGCACACGGGGAGAGGCAGAAGGAGATAGAATCCCAAGCAGACTCCATGCTGAATGGGGAGCCCAACATGAGGCTCGATCCCCAGGACCCTGAGATCATGACCTGAGCTGAAACCAAGAGCCAGATGCTTAACCAACTGCGCTTCCCAGAACACTTATTTTAAAATAATCTTTCAAAGAATCACATTTTAAAAAATAGCTTAGAACATGGGTCAGACAATGTGAAAATTTGCTAATTAAGCCAGCTTTTTTTCAATGTTTAATACTTTTCCATAACAATTATCACTACAGCTTAGATAAACTTGAACAAGCTCCTGTGTTTTAAATTTCATGTTTTTTCCTCATGTTTTTTGAAGGATAAAAAAAATTTTAACTATAATTTATACAGATTTGATTGAATCATTCACAGACTAAAAAAAATGCAACATAGTATCATCTCTTCTGAAAAATCTATCGAAAAGTTCTTTACAGAAACATTACTGAATTCCTACATACTTTTGCTTCTGAGGGAAAAAAACTCTTCCTTTGTTGTACAATTAACCATGAATTCTGTTAAAATATGTAATTTACCTGTGCAGCATCAACCCTCCTATTACACGGCTAGTTATCTTGACCACCTTACACAAGAAACTATAATGAGACACCCAAGAGAAAATAGCAATTAGATCCTTTGTGGCCTATGACATATTAATCCCATTCCCTGAAATAACTGTCTCCTTTACACCACTGGTTAAAATATACAGCTAACCCTCAAACCACATTTGTTTGAACTACACAGGTTCACTTCTATGCATTTTTTTCTTTTTCGATAAATACAGTAAAGTATTGTAAATGTATTTTCTGTTTTTATAATTTCTTAATAACATTTTCTTTTCTCTAGCTTATTGTGAGAATAGGGTATAGAATACGTATAACATATAAAATATATGTTAATCAATAAGGCTTTTCGTGTGTCTGGGTTCTGCATGCTGATATTTACTTTTTTTTTTCCTCCTCTTATATTTACTGTTCCAGTGCTGATTGTGACCCCCCAAGGTATATTGTCCCACAATTTGAAAAACACTACTTAAAAACTTTTGCATGATGAAAACCTCCAGCTAGAGATTGCTTAATTTTATATGCTCCTCCCCAAAAAAGTTAGTCTGCTCCTTTCTCCTCTAAAACCCCCTTGCAGATAAAAATATATATTGCTATAATGGGCTGATGTCTTTTCACATATGGAACTTTTCAACCAACCAACTTCAACATCATTCATCTTAGTTTATTCCGAACCTCTTGAAAATTTCTAAACTAAATTAAAACCACAAACCTCAATCTTCCGTAACAGTGTTACTATCCTGAAATATTAACCTGATTTGGGAATGAATATTCAAATTAGCTGATCTAATACTCACACATTTGAATTTAAAAATGAACCATTTATCCATTTCCATTTCTTCTCTGATAATGTTAAATTTAGTCCAATCCAAAATAGCATTCCCTTTTCATTTATCCGCATTCGTATGAGTTTCTATCAATAAAACGAAAGAAATGACTGAATATTGAATCTGCATTATCTATTCATGGTTTGCATTTTTCTGCTCATTCTCTAAAACAGAGTTCAAGTCTCACCTAGTCTATGATGCCTTTCCTAACTCCCCATCAGAGTTAATTATTCCTTCTTTGTGATATTATTGTCCCTATATTTATATCCATATTGCTGCATGTATCAAAGTCTCTTCAATTATTTGCCTACACCTGTGTGTAGTCTCTCAGACTGTGAGCTTCTTGAAGTGAAATTTGCTACTTCTATCTGCATAGAACCTTTGGGCTAAAGCCCAAAGATCTTGGTATGGTTAGAAAAAAGTGCTAAGTTTTATTATTAAGATATCTTATTTCATTATTTACCAATTCTTCCTGATCTCGAATAAGCAGCAAACTGGATTCTTTTGTGGAACAGTCAGTCAGGCTATCTTTCCAAGTGTTGGAAGCATGAGAAAGAAACAAGCATTTTTCTGGGAGTGTATGCCAATCTTCTGGGCACTTTAACAGATCTAGTTTCCCTGAAGTAAACAGAAAGAAGAAATAAATAAGTGTTATATTTCTATTCTGTCTCCACCCACCACAACTAATCACACATGCACAGGTCATTATAAATGCACAGAAGTCTCTGATTATCACTGTGAGAACAACAAATGAATTTATTACAGTTTTGAGGTTTTTGAGACTTACTGTTCATTCTGGTATCAAGAATTGGAAATTCATGACCAGTTATAGCGAGCATAAATGGAATCATAGAATATTAGAATAGGGAAAGACCATCAACATCATTTAAGCAGCCACATCCTACTTTTTAAGGCACTGACAGAATAATTTAAGTCCACACAATCAGATGGTGGTAGAGTCAAAACTATTCCTGAGTTTCCTTAAACTCATCACTAGTGCTGACTCCACTATACGTCCAATATGTAGTTACCTAAAAAATGTTTACTTTAAACAACATGTAAACTGCAAGGCAGATAATAATTGATTTCACTAAATTAATGACAAATTCTATGGAAAATTTCTAATTGTCAAATTATCTATTTGCTAACTTAAGGCAATCTATTAGATAACATTTTCTGGAAGGATTTTCCAGGTTTTCTAAAATTTCTGTTCTGTAAGAATGTGCACAATCCATGATCACATTCTGCTACAGTCATTCAACAATAGTGTCTTTATTAACTCATACTACCTACTGGAGCAAGATTGATGTCTTAAGATTAATGGACAAAAGTTAACTCTTTGACATACTCATTAAGATCATCAAATATTTTGCGTGAGTGCATAGTTAACTTTTTAACATGGTATTTGGCTATTAATTATTGAATATTCTAACAGCAACTTCCCATGAGGCAACATGAACTGGTGATTAAGATCATAGACTTAATCTATGATGCAATTTCTGGCCACAGGTGTAATTTCCGTTGTCACCTCTTCCTAGGTGTATGACCCTAAGTGAGTTGTTTTCCCTTTCCATTCCTTAGTTTTGTCAAACATAAAATCAGAAAGATAATGCCATCTTAACTTATGGGTTGTTAGGAGCTTTTACTACTGTAACATATAGTATCTGTCAAATATGGGCTATTATTTTTAGAAAGTTCAAGCTACCAAATTACCTGTTGTTTCATTCCTGTTCTCTTGAACATCCACTCGGCTTTCTTCTATTAATGAGTTTCGTCTTAAGAAAGTCACTAGCAAGTAAGGAGAAACCATTAAGAAGATTAAATGCTGAATGTGGTGAAATGGATGTGTTATATCGATCACTTCAGGAGACTACATTATCTCAACAAGGCTGAATGTGGACAGAAGATAACGCGATAGTAATGTAGCAAAGAGCCTAGTTAGAACACAGCATACATACACAAACAAGAAAACACACGGAACGGTGAACTCACACAGACACTGACTTACCTGTTGTCTACTCTTAAGTTGTTTATACTCCTGACCAAGCTTTTTCATCTTCAAAATAAATATAATTATGTTTACCCCATGGGAGAGGTTGCCTAGTGCAATCTGGAATTTAGTAGGCACTTAAAAAACTGTAAATAAGGGAAAATTTTATTTTTCTTTGTCACTGTCATGTTTTTATTATAACTGTGATCATTTTTAGGTTCTGGGAGCACATCTGAAATACCCCATGAAGACGATCAGAACAATTAGGAAGAGAAATGTGAAAGGCTGAAGTTTGCAGAGTAGATTTGGGCCGAGCATTGTGAAAAGCATTGTTTTGTAATTGTTTTTATTTTATTGGTCTTTCACTAAGTTTGAGGTGGCCAAATGATGTTGATACTCTAATATTTGTGATAGAAATAATATAAGTATTCTGAAGCAAATAATCTTGAATTACTTACCTGAAACACTCAATCCAATCACAGTCAAAGTAAGAAGAATAATCGCAATACAACCAAGTTTCAGAGCAAATTGATGCCAAGGTGAACCTTGACAGACATCTGAGAAGTTAAGAAAATACACTCAGTTAACCCAGTTGAGTTCATCTGGTACAAAAAGCAAGGGTGTTTTGGATCACGTATAGACAGATTCAGGATGGGAGCTGGGGGCAGGAAAGAACAATCAGCCATATTAGGGACCCAGGAGGTGGATTCTCAGCCAGATCCAGCTGAGAGTTTGCTCACTGATAAAACAGAAATATTTATGCTTGTCTTATGTACAAATGATTGGTATAATAATCAAATGGGATAGATATGAAAAGTTTTGAAAATTGCCAAGTGCTGTGTGAAAATGAAACAAATATCATATTATAGGGAGTAAGTGAAAGAATTTTGTCTAAAAAAAGATGGCCATTGTCCAGTCAAGGTATTTTAGAAAGAGCTCTATTGAGGCTCTATTTTGTGCTAAGCACCATTTTAGGTTTCGGTTATATACAACAATTCTATTCTTGGACATGGATTCCTCTACTTTATTGTCATCTAAGACAATTATCTCCAACTTGAATCAGATGTATGGCATTCAAGAAAGAGTGTTTTGTGAAGCTGCATATTATTTTCAGTATTTCAATGAATGTAACATAGCATGAACTGATGTCTACAACATTGCATAGTCTAACAAAATATCAAATACATTTGTATTTCTCTGTAGTCATATCATTTACAATATAGCGTATATCTCATGTTCATCAGAAATTGTGATTGTATTAATTAATGAAATGGGAGGCTTAATTAATTAATGAAATGTATTTTGGTTCCCGACATCTTTATTTGTTTTATTTTTTTAAAGATTTTATTTATTTATTTGACAGAAAGAGAGAGAGCACAAGCAGGGGGAGCGGCAGGCAGAGGGAGAAGCAGGATCCCTGATGGGAGCTTGATCCCAGGATTAAGCAGATGCTTAACCGACTGAGCCACCTAGGCGTCCTGGTTCTAGACATCTTTAAAAATTTGGATTTCATAGGGAAAACTAATGCGAGTAATTTTCTAATAAAAAAATTTGTCCCACAATTCTTTCAGGTCTTGACTCAAATGTCATCTTGCCGTCAGGTTCTGTAGATATTCCATTTGATACTGTCCCTCCCCCAAAGCTAAATTCTACTTCTATTTTTTATTTTTCTCAATTGCACTTAATATCATGTGATCTTTTTTACATATACTTAGTTCTTTGTTTATCTGTGTCTGTAGTAGTGTAATATAAACGTAATAAAGGAAAAGATTTTTTTCCTCTATTTTGTTGACTGCTGTCATCTCAGCACTGATGGCCTAGCACACAGAAGGTGCTTATTTTTGAATGAATGAATAACCTCTAGAGGCATTTTGCCAACACCTTACTTACTTTTCTAAGGGACCAAAACCCTTGACTGTAACAAAATAGGTCAACGCTCACATCTCTGCCTGGTTTTACTGACTCTTGGTTTTCTCACTCTTTTACGGTAACCACAGCCTGAAAAACTTAGCCAAAAGCTCAGGAGTGGTTTCACAATAATTGTGATATCAGGCAAAAAAAAGAAACATATAACACATTTTGTTGACTTTATTCTACTTTTTTTCAGATTCACTTTTAGGATGATATTTTGTAGGATAAAAATATAATCAGACTAGACAAATTTTCTGGACCCATTGATTTGGGGTCATAGAGAGTAGATTTTGAGAAAATCTCCCCGCCTTTTTTTTTTCTTCCCTTTTTCTGACATCCCCTTTCAACACCATTTTCCTTTCTCTCCACTTTTGCTAGATCTGAATAGGGTCAGAGAAGTCTTACTCTTTCCCATAAAAAAATATCTGTGGCTAGACCAAACCCCAACTGTAGTTACCAAAATCCTCCAATTCTCCTTAATCCCCATATGAAAAGTATAGTGAAACTTATTTGGTAACCGTAAACCTTTTTTCCCAATTTGAAACATTGATAATTTAATAGTTTCAAACCTATCCCAAGTCATTCTAAAAGAATATAGTCCACATGCTTAGCACAATATGAAACAAAATCAGGTTAGATAAAAATCCCAATATCACATTTGGTTAGATTTCAGAAAGTCATGATAATTTCATACGTATTTTCGCCTAGTTCCTGGTCTTTTTTCACCCATGTCCAGGTCGTGGCATCCCTCACCTATTACTTCATATTACACTTCCCTATTTTTTTTTTTTTTCTTCACTGACACGGAAAAGTGCTGATTCCAACAAGTGTCAAATAGGTTCGTTTGTTAATGATATTCTCCAGTGTCTCAAGGCTTATCTCCTAAACTGTGATACTTTTCAAGTATCAAGTTTCAAAGTTAGAAACCATCACATTGTAATTATATTGAAGTCTGCAATCTTGAATATGATTTTCTTCCAGAAATTTTTTCCCCTTCTCTTCGGAGAGTGAAGGATGTTAATCATTAAGTTTATATTTTGCATTGTGAAAAAAATACTATAGAAGTGAATTCACTGGAACTTAACCTTAGTATTTTGTGAGGGGATTTGGAATAAGGTAGGTTACCATTACAGCAAGGTAGCAATGTGTCTCTAAAAAATATTGCTTTGTTCATATGTGTAAAATGTTTCTTCCTGGTTTTTAACCAAGGCTCAGTAATAGAAGTGATGTTCACTTTTCACACTAATATCTTTTTTTAAAAAAGATTTTATTTATTTATTTGACAGAGAGAGTGAGAAAGCACAAGCAGGGGGAGTGGGAGAAGCAGGCTCCCCACTGAGCAGGGAGACCAAGGCAGGGCTTGATCCCTGGGCCTAACTGAGTGAGCCACCCAGGTGCCCCAGTAAATTTATAATCTGTGCATCCTTAAGCTGATGGTGGGAAAAACAGAAGGGGCTGCTGTTTTTAGAAACATATGAAAAATATATTGTTAAAATGTCTATGCTACCCAGAGCAATCTAACAGCAATCAGACAACAACAACAAAAATAAAATGTATTCAAATTGGCAGAGAAGAAGTCAAACTCTCTCTCTTCGCAGATGACATGATACTTTATGTGGAACATCCAAAAGACTCCACCCCCAAATTACTAGACTCATACAGCAATTCAGTAATGTGGCAGGATACAAAATCAATGCACAGAAGTCAGTTGCTTTCTTATACACTAACAATGCAACTGTAGAAAGAGAAATTAGAGAAACAATTCCATTTACAATAGCACCAAAAACCGTAAGACACCTGGGAATAAACCTAACCAAAGAGGTAAAAAGAATCTATACTCTAGGAACTACAGAACACTCATGAAAGAAATTGAAGAAGACACAAAAAGATGGAAAAACATTCCATGCTCATGGATCAGAAGAATAAACATTGTTAAAATGTCTATGCTACCCAGAGCAATCTATACCTTCAACACCATCCCGATCAAAATTCCAATGACATTTTTCAAAGTGCTGGAACAAACAATCCTAAAATTTGTATGGAATCAGAAAAGACCTTGAATCGCCAAGGAAATGCTGAAAAAGAAAAACAAAGCTGGGGACATCACGTTGCCCGATTTCAAGCTATATTACAAAGCAGTGATCACAAAGACAGCACGGTACTGGCACAAAAACAGACATATAGACCAATGGAGCAGAATAGGGAGCTCAGATATGGACCCTCAACTCGATGGTCAAATAATCTTTGACAAAGCAGGAAAGAATAGCCAATGGAAAAAAGACGGTCTCTTCAATAAATGGTGCTGGGAAAATTGGACAGCCACATGCAGAAGAATGAAACTCGACCATTCTCTAACACCATACACAAAGATAAACTCAAAATGGATGAAAGACCTCAATGTGAGACAGGAATCCATCCAAATCCTAGAGGAGAACATAGGCAGTAACCTCTTTGACATCAGCCAGAGCAACTTCTTTCAAGATACATCTCCAAAGGCAAGTGAAACAAAAGCAAAAATGAACTTTTGGGACTTCATCAAGATAAAAAGCTTCTGCACAGCAAAGGAAACAGTCAACAAAACAAAGAGGCAACCCACAGAATGGGAGAAGATATTTGCAAATGACACTACAGATAAAGGGCTGGTATCCAAGATCTATAAAGAACTTCTCAAACTCAACACCCAAAAAACAAATAATCAAGTCAAAAAATGGGCAGAAGACATGACATGAATGGACAGTTATCCAAAGAAGACATACAAATGGCTAACAGACACATGAAAAAATGTTCATCATCATTAGCCATCAGGGAAATTCAAATCAAAACCACATTGAGATATCACCTTACACCAGTTAGAATGGCAAAAACTGACAAGGCAAGAAACAACAAATGTTGGAGAGGTTGTGGAGAAAGGGGCACCCTCTTACACTGTTGGTGGGAATGCAAGTTGGTACAGCCACTTTGGAAAACAGTGTGGAGGTGCCTCAGAAAATTAAAAATAGAGCTACCTTATGACCCAGCAATTGCACTCCTGGGTATTTACCCCAAAGACACAGATGTAGTGAAAAGAAGAGCCATATGTACCCCAATGTTCATTGCAGCAATGTCCACAATAGCCAAACTGTGCAAAGAGCCGAGATGCCCTTCAACAGATGAATGGATAAAGAAGATGTGGTCCATATATACAATGGAATATTACTCGGCCATCAGAAAGGATGAATACCCAACTTTTACACCAACATGGATGGGACTGGAGGAGATTATGCTAAATGAAACAAGTCAAGCAGAGAAAGTCAATTATCATATGGTTTCACTTATTTGTGGTACGTGAGGAATAGCATGGAGGACATTAGGAGAAGGAAGGGAAAAATGAAGGGGGGGAAATCGGAGGGAAAGATGAACCATGAGAGACTATGGACTCTGAGAAACAAACTGAGGGTTTTAGAGGGGAGGGGGGTGGGAGGGGTAGGTTAGTCCAGTAATGGGTATTAAGGAGGGCACATACTGCATGGAGCACTGGGTGTTATAAGAAAACAATGAATCGTGGATCAGTACATCAAAAACTAATGATGTATTGTATGGTGACTAACATAACATAATAAAATAAAATTAAAAAAATTAAAAAGTAAAAATAAAAGGCAAAAAAAGAAACATGAAAAATATAGGTTCATATATTATAAAAATATATCCAGCATTCTTTTTTTTTTAAAGATTTTATTTATTTATTTGAGAGAGAGAGCATGAGAGAGAGTGAGCACATGAGAGGGGGGAGGGTCAGAGGGAGAAGCAGACTCCCTGCTGAGCAGGGAGCCCGATGTGGGACTCGATCCAGGGACTCCAGGATCATGACCTGAGCCGAAGGCAGTCGCTTAACCAACTGAGCCACCCAGGCACCCTATATCCAGCATTCTTGATGATAATATTCTGAATTTAAAAATTTCTAAGATATTTCTTTTTATTTTCTTTTGTGATTGTATTAATTAATGAAATAGGAGGCTTAATTAATTAATTAATGAAATGTATTTTGGTTCTCGACATCTTTGTTTTATTTTTTAAAAGATTTTATTTATTTATTTGACAGAGAGAGTACAAGCAAGGGGAGCAGCAGGATCCCTGATGTGGGGCTCGATCCCAGGACCTTGGGATCATGACCTGAGCCGAAGGCAGACACTTAACTGAGCCACCCAGGTGCCCCCACACTAATATCTTGATAAAAAACGAAATCGACAAGGGGCGTGCTTTTCTTGGCAGTTATTGTTACCTACAGACAAACTCTGCTGCACCACTGCAACAGTAATATAGAATTGCTGCTCATCCTCAGAGCAGTGATTGAAAACCATAAATAGGAGAGGAAATTCTAACTCTGGAAGATAAACAAATGCCAAAAGGAAAATTAAAGGTACTTACCTTGAGGAAGTGATGGGGGTGATGAACTTGCAAAGCAAGAACCCCTGGATAAGTTTAAATCAGCATATACCACTTGTCTATCCATTGTAAGCAGGGGAATATGGCACTTAACTTGTGTGTAAGGACAGACTCCAAGTTCTGTGAGTCAAGATCAGCAAAAGGAAGTGCCCAGTCTGAAATGCTTTGTTGTTTCTCTTGTAACCCCTCCCACTCACACTTTTAGCTGTGGGTTTCCTCTGTAAATTAGGGAGACAATTCACTTATTGGGTGTCTAATATACTTGGATATGTAATATCTACTTTGTTTAATTAACTGGTCTGTTGTTTGACAAAATTTTGGGAAGATTTTGTCGTTGTCCTTCTAACCATCCCTTTTGAGTATCTTTCTTAGGGTCAGGACCGGCATGAGGCAAATGAGACACTCATCTAAGGTGGACATTTCAGGAACTCTCCAAAAAGACTCAGTAATCGAGAGAAATAATAGTTAATGCGATGTGGCAAAAAATAAACATTTATGCAAAAAAATGGCAGGATGCCTTTTAAAAGCTCTAAATTCTTCCTGAAATATTCGTGTTCCAAATAAAGCTGCTATAGAAGCACATGCTTACTCCTTAAAGATTACTGATAATTATGAAAAGTAAGCATGTGTGAGGGGCACCTGGGTGGCTCAGCCGGTTAAGCGTCTGCCTTCAGCTCAGGTCATGATCCCAGGGTCCTGGGATCGAGCCCCGCATCGGGCTCCCTGCTCCGCGGGAAGCCTGCTTCTCCCTCTCCCACTCCCCCTGCTCGTGTTCCCTCTCTCACTGTGTCTCTCTCTCTCAAATAAATAAATAAAATCTTTAAAAAAAATATTTAAAAAAAAAAAAGTAAGCATGTGTGAGAATTGAATGACCCACAAAGTATGACATTTAAAAAAATTTTTTATTAGATTTTATTTATCCATTTGGCAGAAAGAGAGAGAGAGAGTGCAAGCACAAGCAGGGGGAGTGGCAGAGGGAGAGGGAAAAGCAGGCTCCCCTCTGAGCAGGGATCCTGAGGGGGGCGCTTAATCCCAGGACCCCAGGATCATGACCTGAGCTGAAGGCAGATGCCTAACCGAGTGAGTCACCCAGGTGCCCCATTACATTTATAATCTATGCATCCTTAAGCTGATGGTAGGAAAAACAGAAGAAGTTGCTGTTTTTAGAAACATATGAAAAATATATGTTCATATATTATAAAAATATATCCAGCATTGTTGATAATAATATTCTGAATTTAAAAATTTCTAAGATATTTCTTTTTATTTTCTTGTAAGAGTTTAATTTTTAGAGTGATGCACCAGTGTTTACCCACCATTATTTAGAAGGTGGATGTTTCACCCTCCCCCAAAATTCTGAGTCTTGACTATGATATATTGGCTTACCAAAACTAGCTTACGTTGATAGTACCATTGTATGCACTCTCCAGTGACTCAGTGACAATGTTAACTACCTGACTATTTGGTAACTAAGAGTCACTTTATTTGTGCTATTTTATTTGGTTTTGTCACATACTTCACCTAAATTTTTATTTTATTTTTTTTAAAGATTTTATTTATTTATTTTGAGAAAGAGAGATAGAGCACACACGTACAAGCAGGGAGAGGTGCAGAGGCAGAGGGAGAGAGAGAATTTCAAGCACACTCCATGCTGAGCATGGAGCCCAACACAGGGCTCAATCTCAAGACCTTGAGATCATGACCTGAGCTGAGACCAGGAGTCAAAGGCTTAACTGACTGAGCCACCCAAGCACCCCTAGAGGATTTTAATTAAATATCAAATACATATAGCATGTTTTACAGATAGAACAATAATTGAATGAAAAACTGAGTTAATATTTTGCAGTTTTCATAACATGTCTTTTTAGACAACCATATTTAAATCCATATGACAACCTTGCCTTTCTTAAAATTTCCATTAATAAAAAATAAAGTTCATATTGATATGAAAATGTTTGTATCAATGCCTGGGCCTTGCCAGAAAACTGAAAATAGAAATGACTGAAATATAATTAATTAGAATGAATCTCCAGTTTTCCCCAACCTTGACTCTAACAATGAATGAGAGGGAAACTGTATACCAGCAGGAAGGTGATAATGAGCTGATGGCTAATGGCAGAAGTGAATGTAAGTAAAAAACACTTTGGGAAAGTTTAGTAATTATAAGTAACATTTGTGAAGATCTTTATTTTTTTGGTATTTGCATAACTTCTTGACTTGGAATCACCTAAATTTTTAGAGTAAACATAATCTGCCAGGATTATGGAAGGGTATACTGGGTCACCTATATAGAACAATGATTCTTGAATTTTAGTGTCTATACAAGGACCACCTGAAAATTTGTTAATAATGTAGAATCTTCTTACATATACTCTTCCCTTCCTAAGATACAGTTAGTCTGGGGTGGGGATGTGCTAAAAAATCATCCCAGGTAACTGAGGTGGTTCATGAGCCACAAATAAAAAAACACTCATGTAGCATGTAAAAAATGTGAGGATATTTGAGAAAGATTAATAGAGTGAACAGAAGTCTGATAATCAGTGGATTTAAATAATGTTTTTAGTGCACTAAAGTTTAATTTAAAGTTACGCAGCACTGGGGTACCTGAGTGCCTCAGTTCATTTAGCATCAGCCTTTGGCTCAGGGTCCTGGGATGGAGCCTGGTGTAGGGCTCCCCACTCAGTGGGGAGTCTGCTTGTCCTTCTCCCCTCCCCAAGCTCATGCTCTCTTTCTCTTTCAAATAAATAAATAAAATCTTTAAAAAAATAAAGTTATGCAGCATGATTGTGATTAGTAGGAATCCACAATGGCCATATGAAAAATAATTTATTTGAATGTTCCTTTCAGAGCGTTTCCTTCAAACAGAAGCTTGTAAAAGTCTGAACTGCAAAAGCATAAACTGGTTCGAAGAGAAGTAGAAACAAAAGATGAGTCTTTACTTGTGCATATGTACTATACAACATATTGATGGTTCATTTTGTTTGTTACAGCCATCTTCACAATCATCTATCACAAAAGACACTTATTGTGTGATCATTATTGTATACATAAACCCATATAAGAATTCACATGGAGAATTTTTTAGTTATGTTCATCTAATCATCTAGATGGCACTTTTGCAAAAAGCATATCAGAATTTAGGAATATACTGTCACATATATATGTATATATGTTATATGCATATATATGTGACAGTACATTCCTGACTATATATGTGTGTGTATGTATATATACACATATACACATACATACCGAGATAGGCACACACATAATATATATGATGTTAAAGCTAAATATTTCAGAGAATGAGTGATTACAAACTCTGAGATTTAGAATGTATAACAGTAGCAATAACATTGAGTAACTCAAAAAACAATAAAGATAGATTTCTTTTTACTATATCACCTATTTTGACATTGAGCTTTCCTAGGTTAATAGTGAGAGTTGGAGGTGTGCCTGGGTGGCTCAGTCGTTAAGCGTCTGCCTTCGGCTCGGGTCATGATCCCAGCGTCCTGGAATCGAGCCCTGCAGCGGGCTTCCTGCTCAGCAGGAAGCCTGCTTCTCCCTCTCCTACTCCCCCTGCTTGTGTTCCCTCTCTCGCTATCTCTCTCTCTGTCAAATAAATAAATAAAATCTTAAAAAAAAATAGTGAGAGTTGGAGTGGAGAGGAAGAGAGAGTAAAATAAAAACAACGTTACTTTTGAATGTGAAGAAATATAACAGAGGCCAGAAGATAGCTAGGAAATGGAGAAATGAGTGATAAGAGAATAATTTGGTGCAAGAAGGTGAAAACACAAGAGGCAATATGTGGTAATCATGAGACAAGAGAAGCCATTCCAGGCTTATAATATAAAAGAAAAGGCAGACTAGGAAGCTACAGGCTCACTTTCTTTCACTGAATTAACAACCATATATGGACCAGAATATCTCTGTAAGAACTCTAGAGACCAGCTGAGAAACTGCAGCACCCAGGCCATTGTAAAACCAAGAAAACATTCCACCAAAAGGGGTAGGATAATTCCCAGCATTTGGTACACTCGTTAGTGCCCTTACCCCTACACAGCATATTGTGGAGACATCAGGAGGAAACCCCATGTAACTTCCTTCAAGATGGAAAAAAAAAAAAAAAAAAGAGTGGACCATGCACCCAACATTCTGGATTGTCTGAGGGCTACTCAGGGAACTGGTTTCTGTCTTGCCTGACTCAGAGTTCTTAGGGGACCAACTCAAGATAAACTACTGAAAACTGAGGTGAGCAGCAAGCAGAGCTACAGGATTGCAGGCAGACATGGGAGGAAAGGAAATGAAGAAAATTATTCCATTCACAGTAGCATCAAAAAGAATAAAATACTTAGAAATAAACCCAATTAAGGAAATGAAAGACTTGTACATTGAAATCTATAAAACATTACTGAAAGAAATGAAATAATACATAAATAAATGGAAAGGTAGCCCATTTTCATGGATTGGAAGACTTAATATTGTTAAAATGTGCATACTGAATAAAATAATCTCTAGATTAAATGCAATTCCTATCAAAATCCCAATGACATTTTTTTTTTCAGAAAGAGAAAGAAAAATGAGGTGCCTGGGTGGCTCAGTCAGTTAAGTGTCCAATTCTTGATTTCAGCTCAGATCATGATTTCAGGGTCATGGGACTGAGCCCCATGTTGGGCTCTATGCTGGACTTAGAGCCTGCTTGGGATTCTCTTTCTCTCCCTTGGCCCCTAACCACAAAAAAAAAAAAAAGAAAAAAAAAAAAAAGAAAGAAAGAAAGAAATAGAAAGAAATCATCCCAAAATTCATATAGAATCTCTAGAACCTCAAAGAGACAAAACAATTTTGAAAAAGAAGAACAAAGTTGGAGAACTCATACTTTCTGATTGTAAAACATATCACAAAGCTATAGTAATCAAAAGAGTGTGGTACTGGTGTGAAGACAGACAAATGAATCAATAAAATAGAGAACCTAGAAATAACTCCCATGTTTTTGGCTATATCATCTTCAACAAGTGTGCCAACACTACTCAAGAGGAAAAAAGAATCTCTCCAACAAATGATGTTGGGAAGTAGATGTCAAGAATGAAGTTGGAATCTTATCTTACATTATATATAAAAATTAACTCAAAATGCATTAGCAATGTAAATATAAGACTTAAATTTATAAAAATTCTACAAGAAAACATACAGGAAAATCTTTATAACATTGAACTTGGCAGTGATTTCTTTTATATGATACCCCCCAAAGCCAACAAAAGCACAGATAGACAAATGGGACTACATCAAACTTTAAATCTTTTGTGCCTCAAAGGACACAACAAAGTGAAAAATCAGAATAGGAGAAAATGTTTGCAAATCATATATCTGATAAGGGGTTAATATCCAGAATGTACAAAGAATTTCTTTTTTTTTTTTTGATTTTTTTTTAATTCTTATGTTAATCCCCATACAACATTAGTTTTAGATGTAGTGTTCCATGATTCATTGTTTGTGCATAACACCCAGTGCTCCATGCAGAATGTGCCCTCCTCAATACCCACCACCAGGCTAACCCATCCTCCCACCCCCCTCCCCTCTAGAACCCTCAGTTTGTTTTTCAGAGTCCATCGTCTCTCATGGTTCGTCTACCCCTCCGAATTCCCCCGCTTCATTCTTCCCCTCCCGCTACCTTCTTCTTCTTCTTCTTTTTTTTTTTCCTTAACATATATTGCATTATTTGTTTCAGAGGTACAGATCTGAGTTCAACAGTCTTGCACAATTCACAGCGCTTACCAGAGCACATACCCTCCCCAGTGTCTATCACCCAGTCACCCCATCCCTCCCACCCCACCACCCACTGCAGCAACCCTCAGTTTGTTTCCTGCGATTAAGAATTCCTCATATCAGTGAGATCATATGATACATGTCTTTCTCTGTTTGACTTAGTTTGCTCAACATAATACCCTCCAGTTCCATCCACGTCACTGCAAATGGCAAGATCTCTCATTCCTTTTGATGGCTGCATAATATTCCATTGTATATATATACCACCTCTTCTTTATCCATTCATCTGTTGATGGACATCTTGGCTCTTTCCACAGTTTGGCTATTGTGGACATTGCTGCTATAAACATTGGGGTGCACATACCCTTTCGGATCCCTACTTTTGTATCTTTGGGGTAAATACCCAGTAGTGCAATTGCTGGATCGTATGGTAGCTCTATTTTCAACTTTTTGAGGAACCTCCATACTGTCTTCCAGAGTGGCTGCACCAGCTTGCATTCCCACCAACAGTGTAGGAGGGTTCCCCTTTCTCCGCATCCCTGCCAACATCTGTCGTTTCCTGACTTGTTAATTTTAGCCATTCTGACTGGTGTGAGGTGGTATCTCATTGAGGTTTTGATTTGGATTTCCCTGATGCCGAGTGATGTTGAGCACTTTTTCATGTGTCTGTTGGCCATTTGGATGTCTTCTTTGGAAAAATGTCTGTTCATGTCTTCTGCCCATTTCTTGATTGGATCATTTGTTCTTTGGGTGTTGAGTTTGATAAGTTCTTTATAGATTTTGGATACTAGCCCTTTATCTGATATGTCATTTGCAAATATCTTCTCCCATTCTGTCGGTTGTCTTTTGGTTTTGTTGACTGTTTCCTTTGCTTTGCAAAAGCTTTTTATCTTGATGAAGTCCCAATAGTTCATTTTTGCCCTTTCTTCCCTTGCCTTTGGCGATGTTTCTAGGAAGAAGTTGCTTCGGCTGAGGTCAAAGAGGTTGCTGCCTGTGTTCTCCTTTAGGATTTTGATGGACTCCTGTCTCACATTGAGGTCTTTCAACCATTTGGAGTCTATTTTTGTGTGTGGTGTAAGGAAATGGTCCAGTTTCATTCTTCTGCATGTGGCTGTCCAATTTTCCCAACACCATTTGTTGAAGAGACTGTCTTTGTTCCATTGGACATTCTTTCCTGCTTTGTCAAAGATGAGTTGACCATAGAGTTGAGGGTCCATTTCTGGGCTCTCTATTCTGTTCTATTGATCTATGTGTCTGTTTTTGTGCCAGTACCATGCTGTCTTGATGATGACAGCTTTGTAATAGAGCTGGAAGTCCGGAATTGTGATGCCGCCAGCTTTGCTTTTCTTTTTCAACATTCCTCTGGCTATTCGGGGTCTTTTCTGGTTCCATACAAATTTTAGGATTATTTGTTCCATTTCTTTGAAAAAAGTGGATGGTATTTTGATGGGGATTGCATTGAATGTGTAGATTGCTCTAGGTAGCATTGACATCTTCACAATATTTGTTCTTCCAATCCATGAGCATGGAACGTTTTTCCATTTCTTTGTGTCTTCCTCAATTTCTTTCATGAGTATTTTATAGTTTTCTGAGTACAGATCCTTTGCCTCTTGAGTTAGATTTATTCCTAGGTATCTTATGGTTTTGGGTGCAATTGTAAATGGGATCGACTCCTTAATTTTTCTTTCTTCTGTCTTGTTGTTGGTGTATAGGAATGCCACTGATTTCTGTGCATTGATTTTATATCCTGCCACTTTACTGAATTCCTGTATGAGTTCTAGCAGTTTTGGGGTGGAGTCTTTGGGGTTTTCCACATAAAGTATCATATCCTCTGCAAACAGTGAGAGTTTGACTTCTTCTTTGCTGATTTGGATGCCTTTTATTTCTTTTTGTTGTCTGATTGCTGTGGCTAGGACTTCTAATACTATGTTGAATAGCAGTGGTGATAGTGGACATCCCTGCTGCATTCCTGACCTTAGGGGGAAAGCTCTCAGTTTTTCCCCATTGAGAATGAAATTTGCTGTGGGTTTTTCATAGATGGCTTTTATGATATTGAGGTATGTACCCTCTATGCCTATACTCTGAAGAGTTTTGATCAAAAAAGGATGCTGTACTTTGTCAAATGCTTTTTCTGCATCTATTGAGAGGATCATATGATTCTTGTTCTTTCTTTTGTTAATGTATTGTAAAACGTTGATTGATTTGCAGATGTTGAACCAACCTTGCAGCCCAGGGATAAATCCCACTTGGTCATGGTGAATAATCCCTTTAATGTACTGTTGGATCCTATTGGCTAGTATTTTGGTGAGAATTTTTGCATCCATGTTCATCAGGGATATTGGTCTGTAATTCTCCTTTTTGATGGGGTCTTTGTCTGGTTTTGGGATCAAGGTAATGGTGGCCTCATAAAACGAGTTTGGAAGTTTTCCTTCCATTTCTATTTTTTGGAACAGTTTCAGAAGAATAGGTATTAATTCTTCTTGAAATGTTTGGTAGAATTCCCCTGGGAAGCCATCTGGCCCTGGGCTTTTGTTTTTTGGGAGATTTTTGATGACTGCTTCAATTTCCTTAGTGGTTATAGGTCTGTTCAGGTTTTCTATTTCATCCTGGTTCAGTTTTGGTAGTTGATACATCTCTAGGAATGCATCCATTTCTTCCAGGTTATCTAATTTGCTGGCATAGAGTTGCTCATAATATGTTCTTATAATTGTTTGTATTTCTTTGGTGTTGGTTGTGATCTCTCCTCTTTCATTCCTGATTTTGTTGATTTGGGTCATTTCTCTTCTCTTTTTGATAAGTCTGGCCAGGGGTTTATCAATCTTGTTAATTCTTTCAAAGAACCAGCTCCTAGTTTTGTTGATCTGTTCTACTGTTCTTTTAGTTTCTATTAAGGTCTCTTAATAGAAAGGTCTCTTTGAGACCTTTCTTGTTTCTTGAGAAAGGCTTATATTGCTATATACTTTCCTCTTAGGACTGCCTTTGCTGCATCCCAAAGATTTTGATCAGTTGTGTTTTCATTTTCATTGGTTTCCATGTATTTTTTTAATTCTTCTTTAATTTCCTGGTTGACCCATTCATTCTTCGGTAGGATGCTCTTTAGCCTCCATGTATTTGAGTTCTTTCCGACTTTCCTCTTGTGATTGAGTTCTAGTTTCAAAGCATTGTGGTCTGAAAATAGGCAGGGAATGATCCCAATGCTTTGGTACTGGTTGAGACCTGATTTATGACCTAGGATGTGATCTATTCTGGAGAATGTTCCATGGGCACTAGAGAAGAATGTGTTATTCCGTTGCTTTGGGATGGAATGTTCTGAATATGTCTGTGAAGTCCATTTGGTCCAGTGTGTCATTTAAAGTCTTTATTTCCTTGTTGATCTTTTGCTTAGACGATCTGTCCATTTCAGTGAGGGGAGTGTTAAAGTCCCCCACTATTATTGTATTGTTGTTGATGTGTTTCTTTGCTTTTGTTATTAATTGCCTTATATAATTGGCTGCTCCCATGTTAGGGGCATAGATATTTACAATTGTTAGATCTTCTTGTTGGATAGACCCTTTAAGTAGGATATAGTGTCCTTCCTCATCTCTTATTACAGTCTTCGGTTTAAAATCTAATTTGTCTGATATAAGGATTGCCACCCTAGCTTTCTTTTGGTGTCCATTAGCATGGTAAATGGTTTTCCACCCCCTCACTTTCAATCTGGGGGTGTCTTTGGGTCTAAAATGAGTCTCTTGCAGACAGTATATCGATGGGTCTTGTTTTTTAATCCAGTCTGATAGCCTGTGTCTTTTGATTGGGGCATTTAGCCCATTTACATTCAGGGTAGCTATTGAAAGATATGAATTTAGTGCCATTGTATTGCCTGTAAGGTGACTGTTACCATATATTGTCTGTGTTCCTTTCTGGTCTATGTTGCTTTTAGGCTCTCTCTTTGCTTAGAGGACCCCTTTCAATATTTCTTGTAGGGCTGGTTTTGTGTTTGCAAATTCCTTTAGTTTTTGTTTGTCCTGGAAGCTTTTGATCTCTCCTTCAATTTTCAATGACAGCCTAGCTGGATATAGTATTCTTGGCTGCATATTTTTCTCATTTAGTGCTCTGAATATATCCTGCCAGTCCTTTCTGGCCTGCCAGGTCTCCGTGGATAGGTCTGTTGCCAATCTAATGTTTCTACCATTGTAGGTTACATATCTCTTCTCCCGAGCTGCTTTCAGGATTTTCTCTTTGTCTATGAGACTTGTAAGTTTTACTATTAGATGTCGGGGTGTTGACTTATTTTTATTGATTTTGAGAGGGGTTCTCTGTGCTTCCTGGATTTTGATGCCTGTTTCCTTCCCCAAATTAGGGAAGTTCTCTGCTATAATTTGCTCCATTATACCTTCTGCCCCTCTCTCTCTTTCTTCTTCTTCTGGGATCCCAATTATTCTGATGTTGTTTCTTCTTATGGTATCGCTTATCTCTCCAATTCTGCCCTTGTGATCCAGTAGTTGTTTATCTCTCTTTTTCTCAGCTTCTTTATTTTCCATCATTTGGTCTTCTATACTACTGATTCTCTCTCCTGCCTCATTTATCCTAGCAGTTAGTGCCCCCATTTTTGATTGCACCTCATTAATAGCCTTTTTGATTTATACTTGGTTAGATTTTAGTTCTTTTACTTCTCCAGAAAGGGTTTCTCTAATATCTTCCATATTTTTTTCAAGCCCAGCTAGTATGTTTAAAGTGATGATTCTGAACTCTAGATCTGACATCGTACTAATGTCTGTATTGAGTAGGTCCCTGGCAGTCGGTACTACCTCTTGTTCTTTTTGTTGAGGTGATTTTTTTCCATCTTGTCATTTTGTGCAGAGGAGAATAGATTAATGAGAGAACAAAATGCTAGCAGAGTAACAATGTCCCCAGAAAATATACTCTAAACAAATCAGAAAACACCTGAAGCAGTGGAAAAAGAAATGGAAAGAAAGAAAAAAGAAAAAGATAGAAAAAGAAAAAGATAAAAAGAAACAAAAACAAACAAAACAAAACAACAACAACAACAAAAACCCAGAATGTGATCAAATATGATCAGGCTGGTATATAGATCAGTGCCACACACTAGATTTGGGGTGTATTTTGGTCTTTTAGAAGAAAGTGCCTCCCAAAATTTTAAGGAAAGAAAAACTTATATATGTACAAAAAATAAGGGTTGATATGATGAAGGGATGGAATATGACTGTAAAGATGGAAATTATAAAAAATTTTATAAAAGGAATTGATAAGAAGTTGTTTGAAAAAAGAAAGAAGAGGATTTAAAAAAAGAAAAAAGAAAAAAAAGGGAGAGAATGTGATCAGGCAGGGGAGTAGAAAAAACCATATACTAGAGATTTAGGGTATATTTTAATCTGTTAGAAGAAACTATCTCAAAATTTTAAAGAGAGAACAACTTATATATATATGCCAAAAATACGGGTAACTACTATGAAGGGGTAGAATATGACTCTAAAAATGAAAAATAAAAATGTTTTTTAAAAAAAGGGATTGATAAGATGTTGGTTGAAAAAGGGAAAAAGAAAAATTCAAAAAAAAAACAAAAGAAAGAAAGACAGTTAAAAAAAATTTAACTTTGAAAGACTAAAGAATCATGGTAAAAAAGCCATGAATTCTATGTGCAGTATTCCCCTAGCGCTGGAGTTCTGCCGTTCTCATTGATTGGTAAACTTGGTCTTGGCTGGCTGTTCTCGCTGATCTTCTGGGGACTGGCCTGTTGCCGTGGTTTCCAAATGTCTCGGCCGGAGGCGGAATTGCCCCGCCCTTGCCCCCTCCCGGCTAAGTAATCTGCTCGGGTTTGCTCTCCGGAGCATTTGTTCCCTACGAGCTTTCCGTACAGCTTTGGAGGCGGAGAGTGAAAATGGTGGCCTCCCAATCTCTGCCCCGGAAGAGCCGAGAACTCGGGGCCCCGCTTCTCAGTAAGCCCCCAGAGAAAAGCCGTCAGTCACTCCTGTCTCCCTGGTCTCCGACCGCACTCCGTGCTCACCCGGCCTGTGACCGCGTGTTTCTATCTCTGGCACCCGACCCCGGGTGGAGTCTCCAAACCCAGCAGATCCCTGCGGTGCACTCCCGTGCGGCTCCTCCCGGGAGAGGAAGGTGAGTCTCCCCGGATCTGCCGCTTGTTGGGTCCCTGCTGGAGGAGCAGGGGCCCGACTGTGCCGTGGATCACGGTTTATGGCAACCCCGAGCTGAGAGCCCGTGCCTGGGCTCCGCCTCTGCAGCCGGCTTCCCTGCTCCGTTACCTGGGAGCTCTGCCACACTCAGGCACCCCCAGTCTTTCTGTGACCCCGAGGGTCCTGAGACTACACTGTCCCGGAGGGTTGTGGTCTATCTGCATTAGACAAATGATTGCCCTCCGCTTAGCCACCAGAGTGACGTCCCTCAGTGGAGCAGACTTTTAAAAGTTCCGATTTTGTGCTCCGTGGTTCTATCACTTGCCAGAAGTGGCCGACGGAGGCCCCTCCCCCGCCGTCTATCCTCCCGAATATCACCTCGGATTCACTTCTCCGCACGTCCTACCTTCCAGAAAGTGGTCGCTTTTCTGATGAGAGAGTTGTTGCTATTCTTTTCTTCGATCTCCTGTTGAGTTTGTAGGTGTTCAGAATGGTTTGATCCCTATCCAACTGAATTCCTGAGAGGAGACGAAATCCAGGTCTCCTACTCCTCCGCCATCTTGCTCCACCCCCTAAGGAATTTCTATAACTCATCTACAGCAACAACAAAAAATCAAAGAGCCTGATTAAAAAATGATCAAAGGACTTGAATGGACATATCTCTAAGATGATATACAAATGGCCAATAAGCATATAAAAAGATGATCAACATCACTAATCATCTGAACAAATGAAAACCATACTAATTAGTGTGAAATACCACTTCACACAAGGTAGCATGGTTGTTACCCCTTCCCCGCAAAAATTACCAGTGTTGACAAGGATGTGGAGAAATTGGACCCCTTGTATATTGTTGGTGGGTTTGGAAAATGGTGCAACTGCTATGGAAAATAATATAGAAGTTCCTTAAAATTTTTAAATAAAACTACCATATTATATGTTAATCCCATTTCTGGGTATATATTCCAAAGAATTGAAAGCAGGGTCTTAGATATTTGCATAATCATGCTCATAACAACACTAGTCACAATAGCCAAGAATTGGAAGCAGCCCATATAACCACTGACAGATGAATGGATAGAGCAGAAGTGGTACACTGACACTGCTCAGAATGGCTAGAATCCAAAAGATAAGGAATAATAAGTGTTGGTGAGGATGTGGAGGACAAAACCCTCATGTGCTGTTGGTGGGAAGGAAAATGGGTGCAGCCACTGTGGAAGAGTATGGAGGTTCCTCAAAAAATTAAATATAGAAATACTCTTGGGTTCAGTAATCCTACTACTAGGTATTTACCCAAAGAAAACAAAAGCACTAATTCAAAAAGATATACACATCCCTACACTTATAACAGCATTATTTACAATAGCCAAGGTATGAAAGCAACCCAAGTAGCCATGGATAGATGAATGGATAAAGAAGATGTAAGATATATAAATATACACATACATACAATAACTATATATATACATACATATATATTTATATACATATATACATGTATGGATATATGTACATATATATATATATAGAGAGAGAGAGAGAGAGAGAGATAGGCAGTGGAATATCACTCAGCCATAAGAAAGAATGAGATCTTCCCATTTTGACAGCATGGATGGACCAGAGGGTACTATGCTAAGTAAAATGTCAGACAGAGAAAGACCAATACCACATGATTCCACTCCTATGTGGAATTTAAGAAACAAGACAAAGAAACAAAGAAATGAATAAATAAAAACAGTCTTTTTAAAAAGATCTTATTTATTTATTTGAGAGATAGATTGAATGAGAGAGCACACAAGCGGGGGAGTGGGAGAGGGAGAAGCAGATTCCCTGCTGAGCAAGGAGCCCAATGCGGGGCTCCATCCCAGGACCCTGGGACCATGACCTGAGCTGAAGGCAGACGCTTAACCAACTGAGCCACCCTGATGCCCCTAAATAAAAACGCTCTTAAATACATGGGGGTTGCCAGAGGGAAGGTGGGAAGGATGGGTAAAATAGACAAAGGGGATTAAGAGGTACAAATTTCCAGTTATAAAAAGTCATGAAGATGAAGAGTACAGCATAGGGAATATAGTCAATAATATTGTAATAACATTATATGGTAACAGATGGTGACTACACTTACCGTGGTGAGCCCTAAGTGATGCATGGAGTTGCTGAATCAATGTGTTTTATACATGAAACCAATATAATACTGTATGTTAATTATACTTCATTAAAAAAAATGACCAAAACAATATGATACATACACACACTAGAATATTATTCAGCCTTCAAAAGGAAGGAAATCCTGTCATATATTACAACATGTATGAATCTCGAGGATGTTGTGTTAAGTGAAATAAGCCAGTTGCAAAAAGACAGTGTATTATCTCACTTAGATGACGTATCTAAAGTAGTAACGTTCACAGAAACAGCAAGTAGACTACTGGCAGTGGGGGAGGGCAATCATTTGTCTAATGTGGATAGAATTTCAGATTTGCAATTCACAATGGGAATATAGTTACCACCACTGAACTATACTTAAAAACTGTTAAGGAGGTAAATTTTACATGTTTTGTGTTTTTGCCACAATAGAAAAAAATACAAAAGAAAAGATGTGTAACTGGGGAAAAACTAGCATTTAGAATGACAAATAAAGGAAAGGAGGTTATATTATCCGAAAATACTCAAGATGGAAGGACGGTATTTTCAATGGAATATCTTCCCACCCAGAGAATTGGAAACTGGTCAATTGCTGGAGGAACGCAAGGGGATACTGGAAGATGGGAGTGGAGTAAATGTCTCTAAGAATTAAAGTTTGCAACAGCATGGCCTCACTTATGTTCTCCTTCCTTTAACATTGACTCATGAACTTGTGTGCACCATTCACTAGCTTATTCAGATACAGAATTACAAACAAAATGATTCCTGCTGGATTTAAACAATTAAACTTATTGCCTTTTAAGAAAATTTTAAAATATTAAAGGGTAAGACGTGGTTTCAGAGGAGTAAGAGAAATAACAGCAAACCACTAAAGAACTCAGCATTTGGCTACTGGTTATCATCTCTTTGCTTTGCTTTCTCACTCATTAGTGAGCTACACTGCTTAAGTATCCGGGTTTTTTGTTGTTGTTGTTGAAGTCTGTACTTCAGTGTTCTGTAAAAACAGAGACATTTTATCCCTTCTTGCTCTGTGTTCCTGCAGACTCTGCATGCAAAGCATGTTTATAATTTATTTGCAATGTGGTAATAGCTATGTTTTGGTTATTAAATGGAAAATTTCCCTTGAAGCATGGCTGTTTTGTAATTCCAGAGAATAACTACATGGATATATGCTGAAGAGCTGCATGAATGTGTGATGTGTGTGCTGTGATTGTCCTGTGCTTCATATTTGCACTGGGGAGGAGATGTAGAGTCACTGTCTCACGGTTTGCTAGGACGGCCATAACAAGGTTCCACAGACCGGGGGCGGAAACAACAGATAACATATTTTCTCATAGTTCTGGCAGCTAAAAGTCCAAGCTCAAGATGTCAGCAGGGTTCATTTCTTCTAAGGCTGAGCTCTTTCCTTGGATTGTAAATGGCTGTCTTTTCTCTGTGTCTTCCCATGATCTCTTTGCATCTGTGTCCTAATCACTTCAAGTAGAAGAGATTATAAATCATAAGGACAGCATCATATTGGATAAAGGCTCACACCAACAGCCTCATTTTAACTTAATTACCTCTTCAGAGACCCTTTTCCCCAATACATTCACATACTGAGGTGCTAAGGCTAGGATTTGAATATATGAATATTTTTTTGGAAGATTGGGGGAAGTACAATTCAATCCATAACATATCCTAATGAATTTTCCACTTTTACACCAGGCTAATGGTTATATTTGGCTGCAAAAGATGGTTTGGGGTGTCTATAACTGAACTTGGAATTATTAATATAAGCTGATAATACTGCAAAAATTAAAAGCTATTTATGGGATGCCTGGGTGGCTCAGTTGGTTAAGCGTCTGCTCAGGTCATGATCCCAGGGTCCTGGGATGGAGTCCTGAGTGGGGCTCCTTGCTCAGAGGCGAGCCTGTTTCTCCCTCTGCCTGCCACTCTCCCTGCTTGTGCTCGCTTGCTCTCTCTCTCTGACAAATAAATAAAATCTTAAAAAAAATTAAAGATATCTAAACACCAATTGAACCCACTGATTAATCCAAGACAAAATACAAACTTTTTCAAATAGTTAATACACTTTCTATAGCTTGTTTCATAATGGGTTACACCAATATTGAGAACATTTTCAATGTTATGATGAGAAAGATACTGCACAGAAATGTTTTGTGTTTAAGGTTCAGAAATTTCCACTGCAGACAAAAGTGGTCAGTTTCCTTTATACACAGGAAATACAACTAATATCTTCCTAGAAACATCTCCATTTTTACAGCTATGGTAAGGCAGCACTAGCCCTATTAGCATCTGCCTGATGTCCAACCACTAAAATGAAGGTCAGTATTGTTAGAACCCACATTTATAGGGGCGCCTGGTTGGCTCAGTTGGTTCAGCATCCAACTTTTGAGCTCAGCTCAGGTCTTGATCTCATGGTTGTGAGTTCAAGCCCTGTGTTGGTCTCTACCCCGGGTGTGGAGCCTACCTAAAGAAAAACAACAACAACAAAACAACACTTGCTTATATAACCTAAGAATTGTGCTTATTTTTAGAGTAGCACAGTTCTTTTATCATGTTTGTATTATCAAATATAGAGGAGGTACATGTGATATAAGAGAGCTGCTAAAAGTCAAATTCTCAGTCTTTATTTCATAAAGTAATTTGATCCCCTCGTCATGTGATTATTTCAACAGTCATTTGGTCCATATTTATGAAGCATCTACTATGTTATACTTCATGTTATTTGCTGGGAAGGTTATATAAGTAAAATTTAAATATAAAATACAAACACAATACAAAGTTAGCAACAACCAATGTAAAGTACAGTTTTGGTTTTCAGAAAAAATAAAAGGGTTCGGTAAATTCCCAGCTGATGGGTGGGTGGTTGTGGTGTGGGAGATGGTGGTAAAGGTAAGAGAATTTATCTGAAGGGGAAAAAAAAGCCTTAAAAAAAACCTGCTTGGGTTTTGAACACCATGCAATGTAGAAAATTACATAAAACTATTGTTTATGTTATTTATCAATACATATTTATGGTAAATGCATAAAAGGCATGCATGCAAATTGTCTGCACCAATCTCAGATTAGATGTTAACTTTGGGAGAAAGGAAAGAAAAAAAAACCAGCTTTAGTAGGATCTGTAAATTTTGTTCATTTTTAAACTTGATGCAAAGGAAGTCTGGGCATAAGTATTAATACATGTTATATATCTGAGGCATTATTTTATTGAATCACTTATTTATTTAATTTTTTAACTATAAGTCCCAAATATGTACTGGGTCATATTTTTATTTTCAGTATCTTTAGTCATTTTGCTTACATGCATTTCATAATAAGCAATTTTTATTTTATACAAGTGGCAATGTATTTTTGTTGCTATAACAGATTGCCCAAAATTTTCTCTCTTTATTTTGTGCATGTGTTTGTGCATATGTGTATTATAATTATCTTTTGCTATATGATATATGTTTTCTTTGTTTGCATAGTACATAAGTGCACATCCTTCTTTTGGAAATTTGGAAGTTTTGTAACCTTATTAAGATCTTTAGTGGTAACATTTTTATCTATATCTATCTATCTATCTATCTATCTATCTATCTATCTATCTATCATCTATCATCTATCTATCTATATCTATCATCTATCACCTATCTATCATCTATCTATCATCTATCATCTATCTATCTATCATCTATCATCTATCTATCATCTATCTATCTATCATCTATCTATCTATCATCTATCTATCTATCTATCTATCATCTATCTATCTATCTATCATCTATCATTTATCTATCTATATCTATCATCTATCTATCTAACTTGGTTAAAAATTTGTATTGCTTTTATTCTGAGTGAGTTGAGAAACTGCTCAGTGCTTTGAGCCATTTGTAGATCCCTTTGGTAAATCTTCTGTTTTTGTCATTTGACTATTTTTATATTGAATTGTTAGAGGTTTTCTTAATGAATATTTAAAACTCTTAATATATTAAAGAAGTGAACCCATTTAATCCAGATTTATATGTAATAGTTATTTTGTTTGTACTCAAACAGTTAAAGGACGTTATCACTTGACTCAAGCTCTTCCAATTTATAACCTTTATATCAGGGATCAATGAACGGGTCAAATCTTCCTGCCACCTGCACATGAGCCCATGCCAGCGGGCGGGGGGGGCGGTGAGGGAGGGGGAGAGAATCTCAAGTAGACTCCCCTCTGAGCAAGGAGCCTGAGTGGGGCTCAGTCTCACGACCCTGAGATCATGACCTGAGTCAAAGTCAGAAGTCCAAAGCTTAACTGACTGAGTCACTCCCTGCTGAGTAGGGAGCCCGATGCAGGGCTTGATTCTGGGACTCTGGGATCATGACCTGAGCTGCAGGTGGACACCTACCCAACTGAGCCACCCTGGCGCCCCTCAGTCTTTTTTTTTTTTAATTGAGATAAGTTTAACATATAACATTGTTAACATTGTGTAAGTTTAAAGTATAAAACATATTGATTTGATACATTTATATATTGCAATATGATTACCCTCAGCATTAGTTAACATTTCCATCATATCATATGATTATCATTGCTTTTATGTGGTGAGAAATTTAAAAATCTAGTCTTTCAACAACTTTAAAATATATAAAACAGCATTGTTAACTATAATCACTCTGCTGTGCATTAGATCTTCATAACTTACTCATTCTCTAACTGCAGGCTTGTACTCTTTGGCCAACATCTCCTCAATTTCCTGAACCCTAGCCCTTCTTAACCACTGTTCTATTCTCTGTTTCTACAAGTTTGACTCCTTTGGATTCCACATAGGGGTGCTATCATACAGTATTTGTCTTTCTGTCTGGTTTATCTTACCATAAAGTCCACCCATGTTGTTGCAAATGGCAGGATTTCCTTCTTTCTCATAGCTGACTAACAAATTCCATCCTAAATATTTACCACATTTTTTTTTACCCATTCATCTGTTGATGGACACTTAGGTTATTTCCATATCCTGGCTATTGTGAATAATGCTGCAATAAATATGGGAGTGCAATATCTTGTCTTTTTCCCCCCAGATCTATTGAGATATAATTGATATATAACATTGTATTACTTTAAGGTGTACACATAATGATACCTAAATGTATATATTTTGAAGCGACTGCAATGAATTTAGTTAATATGCATCACCTCACAGTTATAATCTTTTTCCTGTGAGTAGGTCTTTTAAGAGATCTTTTAAGTAGATCTTTTAAGATCTACTCACTTAGCAACTGTCAAATATACAATACAGTATTATTAACTATAGTCACCATGATGTACATTACTTTATAACTCTTCATTTGTACCTTTTGACCACCTTCACCCACTTCTCCCGTCCCACATGCTCTTTCTCTGGCAACCACCAATTTATTATGTTTCTGTGAGTTCAGTTTTTTTGGGTTCTATGTATAAGTAAAATGATACAGTGTTTGTCTTTCACTGTCTGACTTAATTCCTTTGCTTAATGCCCTTAAGTTTCATTCATGTCATTGCAAATGGCAGGATTTCCATCTTTTCTGATGGCTGAATAATATTCCATTATATATCTACCTGTCTATATCATATTTATAATATCTATCTCACATTTTTTTATCCATTCATCTGTTGACGGATAAGTAGTTTGTTTCTGTATCTTGGCTGTTGTGAATAATGCTGCAGTAAACAGGGCGGTGCAGACATCCCTTCAAGATAGTGATTTCTCTTCCTTGGATATATACCCCAAAATGAGATTGTTGGATCATATGGTAGTTCTATCTTTGATTTTTTGAGGAATCTCCATATTGTGTTCCATTGTGGCTGATCCACTAATTTACATTTCCACCAACAGGCACGAGTGTTCCCTTTTCTCTAAATCCTCACTAACACTTGTTATGTCTTGACTTTTTTTTTTTTTTTTTTAAGTTAAGCCCTTTTTTTTAAGTCTGAGTGCAGGACTGGAGCTCACAACCTTGAGATCAAGACCTGAGCTGAGATCAAGAGTCGGATGATTAACCAACTGAGCCACCCAGGCGCTCCTGTTATATCTTGACTTTTTGATGATAACCATTCTAACAGGCATAAGGTGATACCTTATTATGGAGTTCATTTGCATTACTCTGATGATTAGTGACACTGAACATCTTTTCACTTACTGTTGGCCATCTGCATGTCTTCTTGAAAGAAAATTCTATTCAGATCCTCTGCTCATTTTCTTTGTTTTTGCTTTTGTATTGAGATATATCTATCTATCTATCTATCTATCTATATATTACATATATATATATTTTTAAGTATTAACCCTTTATCAGATAGATGGCTTGCAAATATTTTCTCTATTTCTGTAGGTTGCTTTTCATTTTGTTGATTATTTCTTTTGCTGTACAGGAACTTTTAATTTGACGTAGTCTTATTTGTTGGCTTGTACTTTTGGTGTTATATCCAAAATATTATTTTGTTGACTTGTGCTTTTGGTGTTATATCCAAAATATTATTTTGAAGACCAATGTCAAAGAGATTCTTTCCTATGTTTTCTTCTAGATGTTTTATGTTTTGGGGTCTTATGTTTAAGACTTTTATCCATTTTTAGTTAATTTTTGAGTGGTATAAGTGTCTAATTTTATTTTCTGCATGTGGATATCCAGTTTTCCCTATTACCATTTATTGAACAGACTATCCTTTCCCCATTGCATCTTCTTGGCTACTTTGTCAAATATTAGTAGACATTATTGGGGAGTTATTTCTGGGCTTTCAGTTCTATTTGATTGGTCTATGTATCCATTTTATGCTGTAGTATATCATTTAAATTATTACCACTTTATAGTATACTTTGAAATAGGAAGTGTGATACCTCCAGTTTTGTTCTTTCTGAGGATTATTTTGACTATTTGGCTATGCATACGAATTCTAGGATTTTTTTTCTATTTCTTTGAAAAATGCCCATTGGAATTTTAATAGGGATAGATTGGATCTCTAGATGGCTTTGAGTAATATGGACATTTTCACAATATTAATTCTTCCAATCTGTGAACACAAGATATCTTTCCATTTGTTTGTGTCTTCTTCAGTTTATTTCTTTAAATTTGTACAGGTCTTTTACTTTTTGATTAAATTTATTCCTAGTATTTTTAATGTTATTATGCATGGGATTGTATTCTGGATTTCTTTTTCAGATATTTCATTGTTGGTGTATAGAAATACAACTAATTTCTGTATGTTAATTTTATATCCTATGACTTTACTGAATTTGTTGATTAGTTCCAACAGTTTTCGGTTAAGTCTTTAGGATTTTCTATATATAAGATCATATGATCTGTAAGTAAAGACAATTTTACTTTTTCCTTTCAGATGTAGATATACTATTTCTTTCTTTCTTTTTTTTTTTTTAAGATTTTACTTATTTATTTAAGAGAGAGAGAGAGAACGCGAGCATGAGCCAGGGCAGGGAGGGGCAGAGAGGAAGGGAGAAGCAGACTCCTTACTGAGCAGGGAGCCCGATCTGGGGCTCAATCCCAGGACCCCGAGATCATGACCTGAGCCGAAGGCAGATGCTTAACCAACAGCCACCCAGGTGCCCCGTCTATTTCTTTATTTTACCTGATTGCTCTAGCTAGTACTTTCAGTAGCTAGTACTTTCAATACTATGTTGAGTGAGAATGGTGAGAATGACACCCTTATATTGTTTCTGATCTTAGAGGAAAAGCTTTCAACCTTTCACCATAGACTATGATGTTAGCTCTGGGCATGTTGTATATGGCCTTTATTATATGAGATATCTTCTTTCCATACCCAAGTTTTGAGAGTTTTTATTATGGAAGAATGTTGTAATTTGTCACGTGCTTTTTCTGCATCTATTGAGATGGTCATATAATTTTTAAATTTCATTCTATTAACGTAGTGTATTACATTTATTGATTTGCATATGTTAGACCATCCTTGCATGTCAGGAATAAATCCCACTTGATCTTGCTGTATGATCCTTTTCATGTGCTGTTGATCTTATTTTGCTAATTATTTTGTTGAGAATGTTTCTATCTATATTCATCAGAGTTATTGGTCAGTTTTCATCAGGATAATGCTGGACTCATAAAGTGACTTTGAAAGTGTCTCTCCTGCCCAATTTTTAAGAAAAGTTTAAGAAAGATATGTATTAATTCTTTAATGTTTGGTAGAATTCACCAGTGAAATCATCTGGTCCTGGGCTTTCCTGTGTTGGGAGGCTTTTAATTACTGATATGATATCTTCACTTGCTATTGGTTTGCTCAGATATTCTAATCTTTGGGATTCATTCCTAGTAGAATGAAATTTATCCATTGCTTCTAAGTTATCCAGTTTGCTAGCATATAATTGTTTATAGTAGTCTCATGATTCTTTTACTATTTCTATGCTATCAAAAGCTCAAGTGAGTCTCTTACAGGGAGCATATAGTTGGATCTTCTTTTTTTTTTTTTCTCCCCATCTACCCACTCTGGATCTCCCCCCCCCTTCTTTTTCCATCTGGACACTCTGTGCCTTTTCATTGCATAATTAATCCATTTGCTTTTAGAGTAATTATTGATATGTAAGGACTTCATAATGCCATCTTATTAATGCTTTCTGACTATTTTGTAGTTCCATTGTACTTTTTTTTCCTCACTGCTGCCTACCTTTGTGAATTGGTGATTTTCTGTGGTAGCATGCTCTGATTTCCTTCTCTTTGTTTTTTTTGTGAATCTACTATAGTTTTTTGCTTTGTAGTTACTATGAGGCTTACATAAAACATCTTATAGGTATGAATCCATTTTATATTGATAGCAACTTAAGATAACATACAGAAATTCTACCCTTTTAGCTTTCCTTTTATGTTTTTAACATCAAAATTTGCCTCTTTTTACATTTTGTATTAAGTAGTTATAGTAGCTATAACTAGGAGGTGCCCATGCCCAGTTGGAGGGGGATCCCCAGGTGAAGTTTTCCCAGCAACTCTTGGCCAGACCTCCTATTGGAGTCTAGAAGGCAGTTAGTAGAATTGGTGTTCCTTTAATGTCCTCTGATATTCTCACCTCTCTCTCTCCCAATCTCCTCCCTTCCCTGAGTCACAGAACTCTTGTTTTAATACTCCAGGTTGTTTGGGAGAGAAGGGTTTCTCTAGCAGTGTCCTATAGGTTGGGTAAGCCAGGCACTCACTTGTCATTCTCCCTTTTCCCTTATGGGAGGGGTCCTAGGTCTCCTTTTTCTCTAAGCTGTGCCACTTTCAGGGAGGAATGAAGCTTGTAAATTTCCTCTTACCCACGCCAAGACTTCCAAACTCTTCTGGTTTTTGTTTTTCTTTTGTTTTGTTTTTTGTTTTTGTGCTCCAGTGGAGTACCAGAACTTTTCCTCTAGAAAACGGAACTTCTATAAAGACTCTTGTGTCTGTGAATATCTGCCCAAGTCAGCGTTTTCTAGGCACTGTGGCCAAAAGGGATTGGATCCAGTTCACAGGATCCTGCTGGTTCCAAGCCATACTGGGGTCTGTCTGCTTATTATCCAATTCATAGATGAGTGAGACTTCTCCTGAGTCCTTTGGCATATGGTGCTGGATAACACTAGAGCCCAAAGAAGCATTTTTGTTCATGGATAGATGCCAAATTTTACATGTTAAGAGGGGAAAAAATGAGGGGATTTTTCTGCTATGATGTTGATGTCACTCTGTAACTTTTACAATTTAATTTTCTCAATTTCGTATTTATTGGCTGATCAAAAGTTTATTAAATGAATTTCTACCTTTGCCAGAGGAAGACTTAAGCTAATTTACATTTCTTATATTTACATATTTTTTTAAGGTAATGATAATTTCAATTGTGGTTTAGCTTTAGTTTTTACTGTTGTAGGATTTCTTTTCCTTTAATGCCCATGTTTCTTGGCCATGCTGCTTCAAAGAATGAAGAAGTAGACCAGAGGAAGTGGTGGGTAGCAAAGCAGAATTTATTGAGCCATAATATAAAACTCCCAGAAAAGAGAGGCAATCCAAGGCGGGTTTCTAAGTCTAGGGGTTTTTATGGGCTTGTAGGTGGCTGTTTTAATTTGACCTAATCCTCCATGCGCCTGTCACCCAATCAGGTTTTTGTTCACGTGCTCATCTACCAATCAAGTAGTTGTTCACGTGGGAAAGGGTGGCGAGCTCCTTCCTAAGATGCTTTTAGGGGTAGTTTCCTCTTAGGGCAGGGCCCTTCGTCCCTGCTTTTTTTTTTTTTTTTTTTGGTTTTTTTTTTTTTTTTTTTGAGAGAATTGGTTTAAGACAAAATCTAAATACAAGACAATTATAAAAGGTTTGTACAGGGAAATCTTTATTTTTGTTTGTTTTCTTTTTTTAATTTAAATTCAATTAACATATAATGTATTATTAGTTTCAGAGGTAGAGTTTAGTGATTCACCTGCCTTTCTTCTATCCTTCATTATTACTTCATCATACACAGTTTAATCATAATTATGCAACACTTAGTTTAAACTTCATATTAGATACAATCATAGTCCTAGTGAAGAATCTATAGTTCCATTCATTTCATACAATGTCTTTATCTTTCCTGAGATCCTTATTTTTAACTACCCATTAGTTGGCTGGATCTATTTATTCATCAAGTAGTTTATTTTTAGAAAGATATATGTTGTATTCAATAAGTTCCTAAAGTTTTGGTTTTAATTTGCATGAGAACTAAATGGGCATAAGAACTTGCCTCACTCAATGTTTTTCTCAGACAGTGTTGACATTATTCTTTTATTTCCAGCCATCATTGATGTGGCTGTGGCAAAGTCTAAGGTGAGGTTGGCATTCCCCATTGTAAGCAACATACTTTACCTTTATATTGAAAAATAAGAAACTTTACCAAGATGTGCTTTATTTATTTATTCAAAGCTCAGATTTAGTTGTCTTCTTATTTCAGGAAAGTTTTCTTTTATTAATGCTTAGCTGCTTTCTACCGTGAGCTATTCTTCAGGAATACTAATTTTATGCATATCAGAACTTCTTTTCTTTCTTAAGAATCACTTTTTAATTGCTTTGACTTGGTTCGCAGAGTCAATATTACATCATGATATCTCTAACATAGTTTTCCTTTATCAGATATCAGTGGGCATTCTTATATTTCTGTTAAGAATACCGGAGGTATTTTTCACCTTCCTTTTCTGTGTTGAGTGCTGCTAGCTCATTTTTCATTCCTTTATTATGCCTTACCCTTTCAATTTTGTCTGTTATAGGAGTTCTTTTTTCAGTCTAAATTTGTTCCATACTGTGTTTATCCATCTATCTATTGACAGGCTGCTTCCAAACTCTGACACTTATAAATATAGCTGCTATAAACAGGCTTGGGCAGGTTTCTTGTGGACAGCAGTTTTCAAATCAATTTTAAACTCATTTGTGTAAATGCCAAGGAGCAACATTGCTGGATCATAGGATAAGTGTATTTAGTTTCTTCTTTCTTCTTCTTCTTTTTTTTTTTAATGATTTTATCTATTTATTTGAGGGAGGGAGCAAGCAAGCAAGAGAGATGAGCCAGGGGCTAGAGGGAGAGGGAGAGGGAGAGGGAGAAGCAGGCTCCCCACTGAGCAGGGACCCGGATGCAGGGCTGGATCCCAGGACTCTGGGATCATGACCTGAGCCACCCAGGCACCCCAAGGGTATTCATTTTCTTTTCTTTCTTTCTTTTTTTTAAAAAAGATTTTATTTATTTATTTGACAGAGAGAAAGATAGTGAGAGCAGGAACACAAGCAGGGAGAGTGGGAGAAGGAGAAACAGGCTTCCTGCAGAGCAGGGAGCTGGATGTGGGACTCGTTCCCAGGACCCTGGGATCATGATCTGAGCTGAAGGCAGACGCTTAACGACTGAGCCACCCAGGCGCCGAAGGGTATTAATTTTCTTAAGAAACTGCCAACTGTCTTTCAAAGTCATGTGTTTTTTATTATTACCCCATGCTGAAACTTCTAAAAAAAACCTCAGAGATTAAAATAGCCCACCGGAAAAAAAATGTCATTGACCGAAGACTGATTTCTGTCTTACTGTCTTGTTTTAACAATATGAACATACCTAAAGGCTGCTCCAACTGGACAAATATCACTGTGGGCAATCCTCAGCTTTGAAATATAATCCAAGAGAAGGGGATGGAGACAAACTTAACCCAAGAGGCAGAGCCCTGCCCCCATCTTTGCTAGGCCAAGCCATGCCCAGGATGTGGAGCCCTGAGCAGAATTTTACCTACTGTCTCCAGCAGGGACTGGCAGAGACCCAGTTTGGTCCCTGGGCCTAGGAAGAGGCTCTGCCCTGAATCATGGCCATGGGATATGGACATCCCCTCTGGTCCAGAGCTATCCACCAGAATGTCAAACAGGCGCCAGGGGCAAGGGGGTTAATTGCCCCTGCTGGGTGTGGAAGGAAGCAGTGACCTCCAGGTTTCCTGTTTATGAGGTTTTGGTTTCTTGTTCCTCCATTTCAAAAGCTGTGTGGAGACATGAAAGCCATAGGAGACAAAACAGAAAGTAAGAACTTGGTCTGGTGGTGTGAACACCTTAGGGGGGCCTGGGAAGCTGCTGGTGCTGCTTCCCCTGGACTGGACAGGTGGTTGCGGCCTGGAAGCAGGGGCACTGGGCTAGGGGGTCCGCAGCTGTGGAGGGGTCCGGGGCACAGACGGGAGAAGGACAGACCATGTGCAGAGGTCGGCAGCCCTAAGACCACCCCCCAGCTGCATTTTTCCACTTTCTCCAGAGCTCCCCGTTGGAGTGAAAGAGAAACCATCACCAGGAAAGGAAAAAAATGAGGAAGAAAAAATGCCTTCTGGGTTTGGCCTCCCAGGGCTTTCCTAGCCTGGTAAACTTCAGCCCTGGCCAGGTCATTTGAAAAATCTGACCTGAGTTCCCCACCGAGATGTCCTGAGCCCCTGACCTGCTTGCTCTCTTCTTCAGAATGTGCACAGCTTGGTGCGGGGAGCGGGGAGTAGTGGAGTCCCTGGGTTTGAGGCTTAAGGACTTTTGGAAAGGCTGCAAGAGAAAACCTATTTAGTGTTCTGGTTCAGACCCCCTTCCCCTCTTATTTCTCAATCTCCTCTCTCCCTCCCCCAAATCCTTGGTCTTCTTGGGTTGAAAATTTGTGAAAGCTGCTCTCAAGAAGCATTGGTATTTTAACTGGAAGGTAAAGATCTTTTGGAACTGGCCCAGGTCTCCTTTTTCAAGAACACAAATGCCTCAACTTTGGGACAGAGACTTGTCTTAAAACTGGGTCTGGGTTCCTGTCTCACATTTAGGTCTTTCATCCATTTTGAGTTTATCTTTGTGTATGGTGTAAGAAAATGCTCCAGTTTCATCCTTCTGCATGTGGCTGCCCAATTTTCCCAACACCATCTGTTGAAGAGACTGTCTTTTTTCCATTGGACATTCTTTCTTGCTTTGTTGAAGATTAGTTGACCATAGAGTTGAGGCTCCATATCTGAGCTCTCTATTCTGTTCTATTGATCTATGTCTGTTTTTGTGCCAGTATCATACTGTCTTGATAATTACAGCTTTGTAATAGAGCTTGAATCCAGAGTCCTGGATTGTGATAACACAAGCTTTGTTTTTTTCCCCCCCCAACATTTCTTTGGCTATTTGGGGTCTTTTCTGGTTCCATACAAATTTTAGGATTATTTGTTCCAGCTCTGTGAAAAAGTTGATGGTATTTGGATAGGGGTTGCCTTAAATGTGTAGATTGCTTTGGGTAGTATAGACATTTTAACAATATTTGTTCTTCCAATCCATGAGCATGGAATGTTTTTCTATTTCTTTTTTTCTTCCTCACTTTCTTTTATGAGTGTTCTACAGTTTTCTGAGAACAGATCCTTTGCCTCTTTGGTTAGGAATATTCCTAGTTATCTCAGGGTTTTTGGTGTATTTGTAAATGGGATCAACTCCTTAATTTCTCTCTCTTCTGTCTCATTGTTAGTGTATAGAAATGGAACAGATTTTTGTGAGTTAATTTTATATCCTGACATTCTGTTGAATTCCTGTATGAGGTCTAGCAATTTTGGGGTGGAGTCCTTGGGTTTTCTACATAGAGTATCATGTCATCTGTGAAGAGTGAGAGTTTGACTTCTTTTTTTGCGATTCAGATGCCTTTTATTTCTTTTCATTGTCTGCTGAGGCTAGGACTTCTAGTACTATGTTGAACAACAGTGGTGATAGTGGACATCCCTGTCATGTTCCTGACCTTAGGGGCAAAGCCCTCTGTTTTCCCCATTGTGAATAATATTTGTTGTGGACTTTTCATACATGGCTTTTATGATATTGAGGTATGTTCCTTCTATTCCTACACTGTATAGAGTTTTAATCAAGAAAGGATGCTGTACTTTGTCAAATGCTTTTTCTGCATTTATTGAGGATCATATGGTTCTTGTCCTTTCTTTTATTTATGTAGTGTATCACAGTGGTTGATTTATGGATGTTGAACCACCCTTGCATTGCAGGAATAAATCCACTTGGTCATGGTGAATAATCCTTTTAGTGTACTGTTGGATCCTATTGGCAAGTATTTTGGTGAGAATTTTTGCATTCATGGTCAACAGGGATATTGGTCTGTACTTCTCCTTTTTGGTGGGGCCTTTGTCTGGTTTTGAGATCCAGGTAATGCTGGCCTCATAGAATGAGTTTGGAAGTTTTCCTTCCATTTCTTTTTTTTTTTTTTAAACAATTTCAGAAGAATAGGTATTATTTCCTCTTTAAAAGTTTGGTAGAATACCCCTGGGAGGCCATCTGGCCCTGGACTCTTGTTTTTTGGGAGGTTTTTGATTACTGCTTCAATTTCCTTGCTGGTTATGGGTCTGTTCAGGTTTTCTATTTCTTTCTGTTTCAGTTTGGTAGTTTATAAGTTCCCAGAAATGCATCCATTTCTTCTACATTGACTAATTTGTTGGCATATAGTTGCTCATAATATGTTCTTATAATTGTTTGTATTTCTTTGGTGTTGGTTATGATCTCTCCTCTTTCATTCATGATTTTATTAATTTGAGTCCTTTCTCTTTTCTTTTGGATAAGTCTGGCCAGGGGTTTATTGATCTTATTCATTCTTTCAAAGAACCAGCTCCTAGTTTCATTGCTCTGTTCTACTGTTCTTTTGGTTTCTATTTCACTGATTTCTGCTCTAATCTTTATTATTTCTCTTCTCCTGCTTGGTTTAGGCTTTATTTGCTGTTCTTTCTCCAGCTCCTTTAGACCCACACAAATATGACCAATTCAATTTTCACTAAGGTACAAAAGCACTTAGTAAATGATGCTGGAGCACTTGGATATCCACTGGCAAAAAAAAAAAAAAAAAAAAAGGAAAAGAAAAATAAACTGAACCTTAACCTAAACCTTACATCTTAAACAAACGTTAACATAAGAGGGACCATAAGCTTAAGTCTATAACATAAAACTAGAAAACTTTTGGAAAAAAACATGGAATAATTTTGGATATAGAGCTACACAGTGAATCTTAGATTTGACACCAAAAGCATGATTCATAAAAGGAAAAAATTGGTAAACTGGACCTCATTGAAACTAAAAACCTTTATTCTGCATAATATCATTTTAAGAAAATGAAAAGACAAGATGGGCCTGGGAGAAAAATGTGCATACCAGACTAGTATCTAGAATATATAAAAGACTGCTAAAACTCAACAATAAAACAAATCCAATTAGAAAATGGGTGCGATGACTTTTTTAAAAAAGGATTTTATTTTTTTGAGAAGTTTTGGGAGGATGACACAGAGATGTTCCATATACCCCTGACCCCACACATGCATAGCCTCATTATCAACAGCACTCACTATAATGGAACAAAACACCAAGGATGAACCTACATCACCCAAAGTCCATAGTTCACATTAGGGTTCACGCTATGGATTTGGACAAAAGTATAGTGACATATATCCATAACTATAATATCAAACAGAGTATATTCACTGGCCTGAAAATCCTCTTTGCTATGCTAATTTATCTTCTTCTATCCCCTCACTGCTATAACCACTGATTTTTTATTGTCTCCATAGTCTTGCCTTTTCCAGAAAGTCATCTAGTTGGAATCATAAACTTTTTCAAAATGATTTCTTTAACTTAAAAATATGCATTTACATTTCCTTTGTGTATTTTCATAGATTGATAGCTTATTTCTTTTTAGCGCTGAATAATATTGCATTGTCTGAATGCTCCAGTTTACCTACTCAGCCACTGAAAGACATCTTTTTATTTTTATTTTTATTTTTTAAAAATTTTATTTATTTATTTGACAGAGAGAGACACAGCGAGAGAGGGAACACAAGCAGGGGGAGTGGGAGAGAGAGAAGCAGGCTTCCTGCGGAGCAGGGAGCCCAATGCAGGGCTCGATCCCAGGATCCTGGGATCATGACCTGAGCTGAAGGCAGACGCTTAATGACTGAGCCACCCAGGCGTCCCTGAAAGACATCTTTTTTAAAAAAAAAGTTTTTTTAAAGATTTTATTTGTTTATTTGAGAGAGAGAATGAGATAGAGAGAGAGAGCATGAGAGGGGGGAAGGTCAGAAGGAGAAGCAGACTCCTTGCTGAGCAGGGAGCCCGATGCAGGACTCCATCCTGGGACTCCAGGATCATGACCTGAGCCGAAGGCAGTTGCTTAACCAACTTAGCCACCCAGGTGTCCCCCCCAAAATTTTTTTTGCTTTTAAGATTTTTAAGTTTTTATTTATTTGACACAGAGAGAGAGACAGCAAGAGAGAGAACACAAGCAGGGAGAGAGGGAGAGGGAGAAGCAGGCTTCCCGCCGAGCAGGGAGCCCGATGCGGGGCTCGATCCCAGAACCCTGGGATCATGACCTGAGAAGAAGGCAGATGCTTAATGACTGAGCCACCCAGGTGCCCCTGAAGGACATCTTGATTGCTTCCAAATTTTGGCAATTATTAATAAGGCCGCTAAAAACATCCGCGTGCAGGTTTTTATGTGGACATAAGATTCCAACTTCTTTGGGTTACTACCAAGGAGTGTGATTACTGAATCATATGGTCCAAATATATTTAGTTTTCTAAGAAACCACCAAACTGTTTCCAAAGAGACAGTATCATTTTGCAATCCCACCAGCAATGTATGAGAGTTTCTGTAGCTTCATATTTTTGCAAACATTTGGTGTTGTCAGGGTTCCAGATTCTGGCCATTCTAATAGATGTGTAGTGATATTTCACTGGTATTCTAATTTACATTTCTCTGGTGGTATATGATGTGGAGCATCTTTTCATATGCTTATTTTCCATCTGTATGTCTTCTTTGGTGAGCTATTAGGGTCTTTGACCCACTTTTCGTTGAGGTGTTTATTTATTTATTTTTTTATTGTGTTTTAAGTGTTTTCTGTATATCTTGGATAACAGTCTTTTATTGGATGTGTCTTTTGTAAATATTTTTTCCCAGTCTGTGGCTAATTTTAATTCTCTTGTTATTGCTTTTTGCAGAGAAAATGTTTTTAATTTTAATAAAGTCCAGCTTATCCATTATTTCTTTCATGGATTATGTCTTTGATGTTGTCTCTAAAAAGACATCACTATATCTAAGGTCATCTAGGTTTTCTCCTATGTTATCTTCTATGAGTTTTGTGGTTTTGTGCTTTACCATTAAGTCTATGATCCATTTTGAGTTAATTTTGGGGAGGGTGTTAGGTATGTGTCTAGGTTATTTTTTCCATCCCTTCTCTTTCAATCTGCATGTGTATCTAGATCTGAAATGAGTCTCTTGTAGGCAGCTTATAGATGGTCTTTATTTTGTATCTATTCAGTCACCTATGTCTTTTGATTGGAGTGTTTAATCCCTTCACATGCAAAGTAATTATTAAGTATGTTTTTATTTCCATTATGTTACTTGTTTTATGGTTGTTTTTGTAGTTCTTCTCTGTTCCTTTCTTCTCTTGCTTTTCTTCCCTTGTGGTTTAATGGCCTTCTATAGTGATATGCTTGGATTCTTTTCTCTTATTTTTTGCTTATCTATTACAGGTTTTTGACTTGTGGTTACCATTAGGTTTATATGTAATATCCTATGCATATAGCAGTCTATATTAGTTTGAGTGTCAGTTAAGTTTGAACTCATTCTAAAAGCACTAAATTCCCCACCCCCACATTTTATTTTGTCATACCTACATCCTTTTATTTTTTGAATCCTTTGACTGTTTTTTTTTTGATTTTTAGGTTTTATGTAAAATCAATATAATTGATTTTTTAGATTTGTGATTTGATTTTTAATTTGATATTTTAGATTTTATATAAAATAAATATAATTGATTTTACTGTTATTGTGCTTTACCTCTGTACTTGCTTTATAAGTGATTTATCTACTACTTTTATCATGTTTGTATGTACCTGTGAAATTTTTTCCTTTTGAAATTTCTTTACTCTTGATTGGAGCCTTTCATTTCCACCCAAAGAATCCCCTTTAACATTTCTTATAAAACTGAAGATGAATTACTTTAACTTTTGTTCATCTGGGAAACTCTTTATCTCTCTTTAAATTCTGAATGATATCCTTGCTGGACAGAATATTCTTAGCTACAGGTTTTTTACTTTGAGCACTTTGAATATATCATGCCATTTCCTTCTGGCTTCATGAAAAACTTCTGCTAAAAAATCAGCTAATAGGGAACCTGGAAAAGATGGCGGAGGAGTAGGGAACCCTATTCCAACCAGTCCCTGGAATTGACCTGGATATCTATCAGACCACTCTGAACACACACGGAATCAGCCTGAGATTTAAGAAGATAGATCTGGATCTCTACAAACCGAATATTGCAGGTAGTTGGTATCAAGGTATGAAGTGGGGGGCCGTGATTCTGTGGGCAGATATCAGAGGATAAACAGAAGGGGGAGGGAGCTGAACCGTCAGGATCCTACACCGCTGGTGAGCAATAGCCTCCCATGCTGGGGACAGGGCACAGATTCACAGACCGGTAGCAGTGGGGAAAGGACTTTAGGGCAGCCCCCCAGACAGAAACCCAGAGTGGTGGGGCTGCACATGTGAACTGGTGGCAGCTGGCAGTTTTAGAAGCACAAAGGGCAGAGATATGCCCCAACCTGGAGGCGAGGACTGGGAGTGCTGCTGAGGGGCGCACAACCCAAGATGCTGCAGTTTATAGCAGCACAGGCAGAAATGGAGACAGTGTGGCCTGAAGAGCCCACTGAAGAACAGACTGCGATCTCTCTGCTCTGAGGCAGAGGGTTGGAAACGATCTCTTCTGCTCTGACTCTCGGAAGAGATACAGAAAGCCACCAGGGAAAGCAACCAGAGAACAAAAGCCCCCAAAAACCGGTTTTCACTGAGCCCATCCCCTGCCACAGGGGGCAGGGCAACTCTGCCCAAACGGGGTTGCCTGAGTAACAGCATGGAAGGCCCCTCCCCCAGAAGACAGGCTGGGAAAACAAGAGGCCAGCAACCCTAAGGTCCCTAGAAAACAGGTGCATCTTGCTTGGGTTATGGTTAATAATTTGGACTCTATACATTCCCTCAACCACCCCTCAACAGAATGACTAGGAGGAGGAACCCCCAAATAGGAAAGACTCAGAGACTATGACTTATGCCACAGATTTACAAATGGATACAGATATAACCAAGATGTCAGAGATGGAATTCAGGACAGCAATTGTGAAGACAATAGCTGGAATGGAGAAATCGACTAACAGCAACATAGAGTCTCTAATGGCAGAAATGAAAGCTGAATTAGCAGAATTTAAAAATGCTATCAATGAGATCCAATCTAATCTAGATAATCTAACAGCTAGGGTAAGCGAGGCAGAAAACAAATTAGTGATATAGAAGACCAATTAATAGACAAGAAGGAAAAAGAGGAGGCCAGGGAAAAACTCAAAATCCATGAAAATAGAATCAGAGAAATAAGTGACACCATGAAATGTTCTAATGTCAGAATTATTGAGATCCCTGATGGGGTGGAGAGAGAGAGTGGACTAGAAGATATATTTGAACAAAGTGTAGCTGAAAACTTCCCTAATCTGGGGAATGAAACAAACATTTGTGTCCTAGAGGCAGAAAGGGCCCCTCCCAAGATCAAGGAAAACAGGCCAATGCCCCAGCATGTATAGCAAAACTCGCAAGTCTTAGAATCAAGAAAACCATCTTAAGGGCAGTTAGGGGGAAGAGATTCCTTACATACAGAGGGAGGAATATCAGAATAATGTCAGACCTATCTACAGAGACCTGGCAAGCCAGAAAGGGCTGGCAAGACATATTCAGGGTACTAAACAAGAAGAACATGCAGCCAAGAATACTTTATCCAGCAAGGCTGTCATTTAGAATGGATGGAGAGATGCAGAGCTTCCATGACCGGCAGAAACTGAAAGAATATGTGACCACTAAGCTGGCCCTGGAAGAAATATTAAGCGGTCTTCTATAAAAGGAGAAAGACCCCAAGAGTGATATAGAACAGAAATTTACAGGGACAATCTATAAAAACAAGATCTTCACAGGCAACATGATGACAATTAATTCATATCTTTCAATAATCACTCTCAATGTGAAAGGCCTAAATGCTCCCATAAAATGGCACAGGCTTGCAGATTGGATAAAAAGACAGGACCCATCCATATGCTGTCTACAAGAGACTCATTTTCAACCTAAAGATACATCCAGACTGAAAGTGAAGGGATGGAGATCCATCTTCCATGCCAACGGACCTCAAAAGAATGCTGGGGTAGCAATTCTTATATCAGACAAATTAGATTTTAAACTAAAGTCTGCAATAGGAGACACAGAAGGACACTATATCATTCTTAAAGGGTCTATCCAACAAGAAGATCTAACAATTGTAAATATCTATGCCCCCAACATGGGAGCAGCCATCTATATCGGCCAGCTGTTAACCAAAATAAAGAGTCATATTGATAACAATATGTTAATTGTAGGAGACCTCAATACTCCACTCTAAGCAATGGACAGATCATCTAAGCAGAAAATCAACAAGGAAACAAGAGCTTTGAATGATACATTGGACCAGATGGACCTCACAGATATTTACAGAACATTCCACCCTAAAACAACAGAATACTCATTCTTCTTGAGTGCACATGGAACTTTCTCCAGAATAGACAACATACTGGGTCACAAATCAGGTCTCAACCGATACCAAAAGATTGAGATTATTCCCTGCATATTCTCAGACCACAATGCTTTAAAACTAGAACTCAATAACAAGAAAAAATTTGGCAGAAATTCCAACACTTGGAAGCTAAAGACCACTCTGCTCAAGAATGTTTGGGTCAACCAGGAAAACAAAGAAGAACTTAAACAATTCATGGAAACCAATGAGAATGAAAACACATCGGTCCAAAACCTATGGGAGAATGCAAAGGCAGTCCTAAGGGGGAAATACATAGCCATCCAAGCCTCACTCAAAAAAATAGAAAAATCCCAAATTCACCAACTAGTTTTACACCTTAAAGAACTAGAGAAAAAGCAACAAACAATGCCTAAGCCATGCATTAGAAGAGAAATAATTAAGATTAAAGCAGAGATCAATGAATTAGAAACCAGAAACACAGTAGATCAGATCAATGAAAATAGAAGCTGGTTCTTTGAAAGAATTAATAAGATTGATAAACCACTGGCCAGACTTATCCAAAAGAAAAGAGAAAGGACCCAAATTAATAAAATTATGAATAAAAGGGGAGAGATCATTACTAACACCAAGGAAATAGAAACAATTATTAGAAATTATTATCAACAAATATATGCCAATAAATTGGGCAACGTGGAAGAAATGGATGCCTTCCTAGACACCTATAAACTGCCAAGACTGAAACAGGAAGAAATTGACAACCTGAATAAGCCAATAACCAGTAATGAGATTGAAGCAGTGATCAAAAACCTCCCAAAAAACAAGAGTCCAGGGCCTGATGGATTCCCTGGGGAATTCTACCAAACATTCAAAGAAGAAATAATACCTATTCTCCTGAAGATGTTTCAAAAAATAGAAACAGAAGGAAAGCTTCCAGACTCATTTCATGAGGCCAGCATTACCTTAATTCCCAAACCAGGCAAAGACCCCTTCAAAAATGAGAATTTCAGACCAATATCCCTGATGAATATGGATTCCAAAATTCTCAACAAAATCCTAGTTAATGGGATCCAACAATACATAAAAGGATCATCCAC